>NC_142930.1:68165080-68327580 GCF_046866305.1 Octopus bimaculoides
CTGCTTATCAACTGAGATATTGATTTTGCAACAGGTGTTGTAGCTTTCACAAGAAATGTTTCGATTGGTCACACCCTAGTCTTACAGAACGTATAATAAACCCCAACTACAAATTCTGTCATCAACCCGCCTCACAGTATTAGAATTAAGGATTTTTAATGTAGGCAGAATACCATAAATGTTTTGTGAGGAAGAATATATTCGGTGATATTGACGACGGTATTGATATATACTTTATTCACTCCAAAGGGATGGAAGACAAAGTTAAGGACAAAACTCAGGACAGAACTAAATGACATAATAATAATATCAATAATGTTATAAATAATTTTTTTTCTAACATTTTAAATCATACTATCATTTCTTTATTAACTCGTGAAAGAAAAGTTAATATAATTATCATTAAATTGTAGGTTTACAAAGGTGTATGTGTGTCATGTGTAACGAGTGAGAAAAGTTATACAAAAATGAGTGAACAGGTGAAAAACGTTATACAATATATAAAAGGAACAATTAAAAATTCATAAAAACAAAAATGATTACGTGAAGTCATAAAAAGTGTAATAAGTAATAATTTAAATTTATTACACTTTATTTTAACAGATAAAACGGAAAAATTCCTTTAGGGTTCTCGTCACACGCGAGTGAGAAACCGTTGGCTAGGTAGGGTTAGAATACATAGCGCCTCTGCCCACCAACCATTTCTCGTCCTGGAGCTTCGTGCACCGAAAGGTTCTTATTGACAGTTTATACGTGGCTTGATCTCGTTCTCAAGAAACTCTTCTTTTATTATTGCTTTTATTAGGCTTCTATTTTTAACATGTTTCTTATATTCCAACACTATAGTTGTTTCTTTAGTTTTGTTTCTTTGCCAACGGTCAGAGTCTTCTTCCTCTTTTTATCTTTTGCATCTTCTTTGATTGTTTGGAAACCTTTGTCAGTGACTACCTCTTCATATTCATTGCAAGATGATGGAGGTGGCGTTGCTAGTTAAGTTAGGACAGGATGCTTTGTTGTTGCTTTGTGAGGTCAGACATATGTGGAAAGCGGATGAAAGCGGGAAAATAGTTTCTGGGACGAGAACTGGAGTTTTTCGCTTTCTTTTTAAAGACGAAAATGGATGTTTGTAAGTGGTGTGTATAGTTAGAGGTGAATTTAATCGAGATAGTTAAGGTAGAGAAGGGAAGAATTATGAACGTTAAGTTAAGCTTTAAAGTGACTTCAATTTATAAAATAAGAATTTTTAGAAGATTCTCAAACCAGACGCATTCAAAAACTTTGATGTCAAAGGAAACAGATTCATAGAAGACAAAAGACTACAGATGCTAATGGAGAATAGCATTTTCATAACTTCAGTGAGGGGAATTATGTAATTTGGATCAATTTAAAGTTTCAAGATGGTAAATCATTGAAAAGTGATGATAACAAATTGTAAAAAAAATGATAGTATAAGTGTTTGTGGAGTAACAGAATTGTGAGATTCTGGTATTTTGATATTTGAAACAAAAATAAGGCACGTTTTATGATACGTGTATTATTGCAGCGTTTGTCGATGATGGAACTGGAACAAATTATAGAATGTTGGTTTATATAGATGCTTTATGCCGTTGATTAGTACTTTACAACTATCCTATTATGATTTCAGATTCGGCTGAGATCGATTTGGTTTTTTATCTCTTCACGGTAGACAAACCACAATACTATAAATTTTAGCGTCTCTCAAGGAGCCATCATTTTATCTCCATTAATGATGTTATCTCTATCAAAGTCACTATTTCTATTTATAAATACACATCTTTCTATTTATACACATCTTCTATTTAAAGAACATATTCGCGAGCCAATGAAGGAACCTCTACGCGGTTTTTCTATCTGATAGAAATAAGTCTTGTTCCCCCTTATCACAGCTTACCGTACTCAAAATGTATGGACACACAGGAGAATTTAGTCGTAGATGATACTCAAACAGACGCATGGAAAATCTTTGATCATAAATTTCATCAATTAAAACTGATATGAGCTAAATAACAAAATATTCACTGATTTTCTCGGTGAACTACTGTACTAAGCATCTATTACACGCACGTACACACACAAATACAAACAGCACACATGCACATTCGTGTACGTCTTCACACACACGTACACACAGCTTTAATTAATTGTATATGAGTGGAAAGTCATCTCTGTAGATTAAAGCGTATTAAGCTATAATCTTTGACATTCTGCATTCATTTCTCAATGATGTTGACAGCAATTTATCCTTCAGGGATGGTTAAACTAAATACCAGTAATGTACTGAACTTCATTCACTCAACCATACTCCTTTTTATCAAATAAATTATTAGTGCAAATATTAGATTTCTTTATAATCAGCTTATTTGTTTTGGCTATTTCATAAATGTTACACTTCGATTATTACTTCTTGAAATCAATAACTCTAAACTCTAGACGTTTAAAGTTAGTTCAATTCTGGATTTATTTCTCCAGGACAGTTTTTAACTGAATGCTTTTCTCTGTCGTTGGTTCACATTTCAGCAAGAAATTTGAATTAACCTGTTGATCTTAGGTACTAAACCATTTTACTCTTGATTTTACGAAGACGATTTTATGTACAATTCGATTTATATTCTAATTGTATATGTTATTTTTGATGTAACCTCAGAAACTGCAAACTATATTATCTCAGTAGAAAAATATTTTATCTGATATTTTAGAGAGTGTCTGATGTTTCAGAGATTGTATGAAGTTTTAGAGAATATTTGATGAAACCAAATTAAAATATTTTTGTAAGGCATGTAAAATTATAAAGTCGAAAAGAAAACATCAATAGAACAAATAGACGAAGTGTAGAAAAAAAAAAGAACGCAAAAGAAACACGGGAGAAATATGCTGGTTGATTGGATAATGTGATTAAATCACGATGACAATGCAGTGTTTTTCAACCGCCATCTATGGCTGAGATTACCGAAAGATAGCTAGATTTATTATCATAGACTTTGAATATTAAAACAATAACAGAAGACTTTTGAAAATTAATTGTATCTGAGATTCAAACATATAAATTAAGAGTATAGCAATTGAAAATATTGTATTAAATGTTTTAAACAGAAAATATTATATTAAATGCTTTAAACTAATATACTCAAAATGTGAAGATGAGCAAACCGTTACTGAAGAATCTTAATCCATGGAAAAGTTAATTCAATTTTGCTTCATGATTTATTACGGTTGGCTTTTGATCCATATTATATATAAACATTATTCCAGTTCACACGGAATCATTCTTGTGTACTGGTAAAGGAAGGATCTAAGCTAGCTTCTGAGGGAGATCTATGTATCATCTTATTGATTATAATATTTTTTCAATGATAAGCATACCATAAGTTAACAGTAATAACATCATCAGGAAAACCTAAAAAGCAAAGAAACATTTAAAGAAGCCCAGAATAAAAGTAATTTTTACAAAATGACAATGAAGTTGTGATGTGAATAACAACACTAATGGGTAATTGGTCAAGTACATATCAGCGCAGAATACTAATTTTAGATTAGATGGTTATGTCAAAATATGTAAACGCCGCCACATTCTTACCTTCAATATGTGGTATAAACATGAAGGTTGTCTGAAAAGGAAGTAATGCTGATCCTTTGTATAGGAAGATACTAACGAGAAAAAGATCACTTCAAACTAGTTTGATCTTCAATTTATGTGAGTGATTAACAAGATATAAATACATTTCAGAATCAACTGATAACCGTAGCTAATATTTGAAAGCAAGTGATATTTGGAGAATCAATGACTTTTTTCTGTCATACATATACGATATCTTCATGGCTTTATTGTACAGTCATAATTTGGTTTTGACAGTTTCTGCGATAAAAGATTCAGTGTAAGAATATTTTAACCTGTAGTTGGAATTTAGGGTATTAAATGGCAAGAAAAAAAAATCTTCCAAACTTTGTTTTTAAAATATCTGTAATTACAAGCAATATCGATTTCTTACTCAGGCACAAGGCCACGTATTCTAAAGGATGGAAACAGTCTATTGTATCGGTCTCAATACTTCAATAGTATTTTTTTTTAACTTACTCGAAAAATGAGTAGAAAGTCAAGAAATTGGCAGTATTCGAATTTAGAATCGAGGCTAAATACCCCAATGTATTTTTTCAAATGCTTTACCAAATGTGTTAACCACCACCCTTTAACTACAAATAATCTCACCATTATAAAACAGTTGCGATTGATGCTAAAATGACAGCTTAATCACAAACACGTATATTTGCATGAGTTAACACGTTTCAGAAAAATATTGAATTCGGATGATTTAATCTTTCCACCTGTATGTAGTACGAGTCAATAGCTGCCTCTCAGTAGTAACTTCAAATTAGAGATCAAAACTTGAACTATTATCTCATTTCTTCTCCCACCACACAAGTGGTATTTGATCATCGCAAAGCGCGCGCGCGCACACACACACTGTACACACACACACACACATACACACACACACACACACACACACACACACACACACACACACACACACACACACACACACACATTGTGTGTGTATATACTTTTTAAATAACAAGTGTTTTGAAATTGATTCAGTTTTGATACGATGGGTTGACAAACTATACAATCAAATTATTGAAAAAAAGAAAACAACATTATATTGAATACATGTTTTCCCCTTTCAAGCTGCTTAAGTTATAAATCAGCCATTCAAATGGACGAACACATTCAGCCAGTAGCGATAATCCAGAATTTCCTGATTGATTTCTTTCTTTAAGAGCAGAGTCACACATTTATAGAGAAGAGAAACTAAACTGTGTGGCGTCCTTGCAATTCCGATAGGCATTGACAATATATTCAAAATGAAATTATTTTCATCCAAAAATTGAAACCCTTTCTGATAAATAATTCTCTGTGAGTTTAACCATTTCTCTGAGGCTTATTAGATTGATTTTTTTTTAATAGTTGCTTTAAAGTATCTCTGTTCTTGACTGTACTTATATCAATCCCGAAAGGATGAAAAGTCGATCCCGGTGTGTTATGATTGCACATATGATTATACGTATCTGAATATTGCAAAACCTCTTATCCATAAATCTATCTTTAGCTTTGCTTACACATTAGATTTTAGTAAAACATTTCAAAATATAAAAATGTAACAACTTGAAAAATGTAACAACTTGAAAACGGATGTAATACATGCTTCGGTAATTTTGTTGATAGAGCGCAAGAGATGTATTAAGTGAAAGAAAATATCGACCGTATGCTATGAAAGAAAGTAGATTCTCCACTGGCCACGTCCTGTCATCTGTGCAGCGTTGTGTTCACTATGACACTTAGCACTCACTGCCCTTGTATACAACTTCTAAAAGCAGGAGTACTTTTTTTAAGTATTTTGATATCTTGTATTGCTAGACTCAGTTTCTATGAACGCATTCTATTGGAACAAGCCTCTAGTTTTGATTACTAGCTGCGTATGACAGACTGAAGTGTTGCACAGCAGCTGAGTCAAAATGATTTTAATCATCCACCATCAAATTAATGTATTACAGTTAGTGAAACATTAGGCTTGACGTTGTTATCAAGATCTGGATTTCACAAACCAAATAGACTTTCCAGCCAAAGATATAAACAATTAGTAATTACATCAGCTTATTGGAAATTGTCAGTAAATTAGAGTCGAGCAATTCTAAATATCCCTTAAGTGCAATAGTTTATATGTTCATATAGTATTACACTTTTCTCTTTCATTGTCGATCTGGAGAATGTTTAATCTATCTTGCTTGGTTAGTAACTACTGATTCTTACCTTGTACAATTTACCTAACGACTGACGAAATACTATATGTTTAACCTATTTTTTGTAGTTGTTTGTTCCAAATGCGTCTATATTTTAATGTCGATTAAGAATTTCAATAACTCGTACATATATGACCTATATTCAGACTTATGGAATTGTATATTTTAGAGCTTCGACAGCTGTCTAGATTGTAATCGCTTCACAACAAAAATCCAAATCGTCGTGATAATCTATTATTGTATTTTGGTAACAGTTGCAGTTGTAGTGATAGTGGTGAGGGTGACCTTAAACAATAAAAACCACGACAATAGTTACCCTGACAACGATCCTACTGATAATAAGAGCAATAACAAGAGCATTGAAAATAATGCTAACTAAATTAACATCAACAACAATACTGTATATAACATTTTAATACAATATCCATTTCTCTTTTAGGCCAAGGGCAACTGATGTTAATTCAAGTATCAATATATATTATTTTCACGAATTTTAAACATTTTAATACATACTTGTTTGTGGTAGAGAAGAAACAAATTTTTTTTTAATACGCTCATTTTTCATACCTACTTGAATATACTATTGTGCAACTGCTTAGTGATCCTTTCATCTCTATTTGAAGCGTAGTATTCTTTGCTGAGGACGTCTAATAACACCGAAATATGTTCGGAGTTGTCTTCCGTAATTGAAATGATTTTAATGTTAGCCATTGCTCTAATTTATTTTCCTCACTGTAAAAATTTTTCTAATTAGATTGTTGCTCACTGTATTAAATAAATATGTTGATACTAAATTATAAAGCATATAGTCCTATAAACTTTCAGGAATATTTTTTTTAACATGAAGATAATGCCTAGATTTATGTGAAAAGAATACGTTTTATTGTCTGTGGACAAAAGACGCACAGTAAACCTGAAAGCAGCTGGATATTCTCTCAAAACATAGCGGAACGGAATTAACGAAGTAAACTGTTTCTTCCACTCTATTATACTTCATCGAATTTATAACGACTCTTAAAACTGACACAACGTCACATATCTTTTGGTGGGGGAAATAAAAAATTAGTTAGCTTCGGTGGAATTTGAACTCAGAATGTAAAGGGTCGTAACTAAGGCATTTGAATCAGTTTGAGTGGTCGATTTTTCTTCGAAGCATCGAAACAACAATATTAAAACAATAGCGCCACTATTGAGACAGTAGATGGAGTAAGGTTCCCACATTTGAGTATCCAAATATAAGGCACTCGACTAACTGACTCATGCCAACCTATAGCCCACAGATGTGCTGTTTACTATAGTTGCCTTTTCTGTCCTATAAATTTATCCTCTTATCCATATAAACATAAACTTTACTTCAATCGACGACTTGCACCAGTTTGAGGAGCTATAATGGCATCAATCGCACCAGTTTCGGAGACCGTGTAAAATCCATGGGCATAGCTCTACAACCAGGCCAACTAAAAATAAGTAAACCAATCAAGTTCTACCTTAGGCATAAGGCCACAAATTTTGAAGAAGGGGACAGTTATTTTATTCTCAGTAATTGATCGGTACTTATTTTTGTCGGCACAAATAAGATTAAAGCTAAATTCCACTTTGGCGGGATCTGAACTCAGAACACGAAAGGTCATAAAATATCGCAATGTGGTACTCCCGAATATTTTCCTGGCTTTAAAGTTACAACAATAGTAAAACAATGAGCTGCCATAAAAGTATCAGCAACGTCGGTTATATCAAAAATGACAAAAATATTGGTTTTCTCTCTTTTTGGTAGGGCAAATTCATTGGCAGCAACGAAGAGTGCTGGAAGATAAAATTAAAATCCAAATGTAGATTATCGATCTTTTACTATCTTTTCACGTCTTGATCAGCTTAATATAGCAGAATTAATCGCAGAAAGGAAATTTGGGCGAATCGTGTCTGATATCACAGGCTAAAACAGGAAAGGAGCTAGATATTTGATGGTATTATGCTCTCAGATAAGAGCAGCATTCAAGCATAGAAAGTAAACGAGGACAACTAAGGGGTTTAAGAGTAGCGGGTTAAATACATAGCAAAGCATGACAGCATAGAATACGTGAACTGGGTATGACAGTATAAAATTTATATTTACTACTGTATATATATGTGGATGTATATTTTTATACATAGGTATATACATATATTATATGTCGTGTGTGTGTGTGTATTCATATATTAAGGAAAATCTGTAAAATTGTCTTCTGTAAAATGTGTTATTGGGGGTGTCCCTACTTTACACAACATAAGTTGTTTTCAAAGCACTGGGGTAAGAGAGTTTTTGGCAATTAACGTTATTGAAATTTTGAGCGGATTTATCTGCTTTCCACGCTGAAAGTTTTAAGAAGATTAAAGGCGGTGAATTGGCAGAATTGTTAGTATCGAACAAAATGCCTTCCGACTCTATACTTCTGGATTCAAATCTCAAGGCGGTTTATTTTCTTCCTTTAATCTCACCGAAGCCGATAACATAAAGAATCGGTTAATCCCCTCCTCTCAAACTTTTGGCCTAGTATTTCAATCAGAAACCGTTACTAAGACAAGCTCCGCAGAATCATTACAAATTTAGGAAAAAAAATTCCCTAAAACTTAGTGGTATTTGTTTTGGCTCTTCACGTTCTGGGTTCAAGTTCCACTGAAGTCAGTTTTACATTTCAGCCTTTCGGGATCAATAAATACCTGTGAAATGCTAGAGTCATGGCATCGACTAAGCCCCTCCTCTTGAGCCTTGATCAAAAGAACATTATTATTGTTGTTGTTGTTGTTGTTGTTATTAGTATTGTTGTTCATCATCTTCTTTGGCATCATCACTATCACTGGCACAGTTATAAAAAATGTTTATCTTGGAATCAAAAGTGAGATATTTTAAAACTCAGCCGTTTATTTTCTTTTCATCCTTTTTTATTATTTTTTTCCCCACTGTTCCACTCCATTTTACTATTTTTTCTGTATTTCTTCCTGTTCGTCTTTCCCTGCCCCCGACTCTTCATTACAAGCAAAAATTCTCTAACATTTAGTTTGACTAGTAAGTTGGAGTCTTATAGTGCGATAGATAATTATCTTTTAATGTTTCAGAAGAGAAAACAATATTATTCAACACATAAATACAGCATTTATTGATTGTTGCCATGGCAACAACAAAATACAGCTTCTCTTCTTTTACAGCCTGCAACTTATATTTAGTGAAATTCGGTAGTTAGAATGAGTGACTACTACAAAACAACGCGTAGTAAAGTCAGCAAAACCAACCAACTTACTCATAAATATCCCTAAAAATGGAATTATTCTGTCTGCTTTCTAATCCATTATTTCCATCTTGGATTTTTTTTTTAAACTCCATTTTCCGAGGTAGCTTACTATGGATGATATAAATAGACGAAAATATTAAATTTGTTTTGACTCTTTTAATTTGTGTTAATAAACCTTTCTATAATAGGCACGAGGCCTACACTTTTGGGGGAGGGGACTAGTTGATTATATTGATCCCAGTATTTCACTGGTACTTAATTCATCCGAAGGATGAAAGGCAAAGTCGACCTCGACGGACTAAAATTGTGTTGTTGATGATGATGACGTTTAGCCCCAGATTAGCTCTCATAAAGGACGATTCCCCTGTCTCACCCCACCTAGGTAGTGTATATAGAATTTATATTATTCACTGAAGCCTTCCATTTTCAAAATAAATTCTAGGGTATGATTTGAGGGAGATCTAGCTGCAGTTTCTAGCAGGTGACCATTGGTCGTGATAACATAGGCACAGCATTCGTTATTTGTGGAGTTATTATATTTAGTGGTAGCGGTGGCCTTGATGTTGGTATGGGTAGTATAGGTGTCAAACGCGTTGCTTCTATTGTATACAGTGATCGTCTTTAACGATGTGATCAGCTTAGAAGTGGCATATGTAGTACTTTTAGCAATTATATGTGTTCTGGTGGGGAGATTTAGCAGGGACACCGAAGCAGTAGGAAAGAGAAGAGCGTGTGAATACCGAAACACTGTAATGTAGAGAACTTCATGAAGAACATCAGTTAATACAGCATAATATGCCAGAAAATAGGGTGGTTTGCTTTTAATGGTTAATCAAAACGGTTCTTGAAATGCATTTTAGCTCCCGTTTCGGTAAATAGCCGGAAACAAAATTTATTCTAGAGGATTTCAAATACTGTTAATGTCGTTTATTTTTTTATATAGCATTTTTAATTTCAGCAACTCATGAACGCTCCCCCTGTGAATATAGTTATACGCATATAATAAATTTTTTAAAAATCCTTTCCAAACCAAAACTCTTCGCATCTCGTTTCTATAGTATATCATTATGACATCAATTCTATAATTTTATATATAGGTCATATTTAATGATTTTCTATAACAACTTGAGAATGGATGAATGTCATTGTTGTTTAGCCCCAGGTCAATCTTGATCACGCAGATCTCAGATCAAAGGCTTTCCAGTAGGAATTAGATTATCTAAAGTAGTCATCCGACTTTTAACGATGACGAGATGAGATTTGAGGAAGATTTGATTACTATTTCTAGCATATCGAGCGACCACACAGGTTCTCCCGTTGGATCAGGAAGAATGATGTCAATGAAAATAATAACAATGACTATTCTTGCCTTGTTTCACGCATCAGGCATTGTTTCAGGAAGCCACGCGACTTTAATAGATTTTTCACTGATATATCAGCAAAGTCGCATGCTGTCTTATCTTTCATTCAATTCAAGGCTGCTATTTTATCGACTCCGAAAGGTAGAAAGGCCTAGTATTCTCGATGGGGTTTCAGCTGAGGCAATTGCCTGACAGGCATAATTAGATATGTAGTGCTGTATCTCGAGCAGCATTTTGAAACCAATAATAGACTGTCTTTAGTAGTAATAGTGGAAATATTAACTGGTTTGCTTTCGTTGTAAACATCGAACCTAATCGAGTTGTTCCAGCTTCTGTTCCTCAATAGAGGAACTGACGTAACAAAATTTGCGGATCAATAAAGTCTCGGTACATCACATCTTATCATTTGAGCCAATGACGGAATCCATAAAAGGTCGCTTGACCTGCTGTAAATAGTTATCAAATCTCCCTCGGAACGGATTCTGACGTTTTCTTTTTAAGAATAGAAGTGTATATTCTGCAATGTTGTCTTAGATACGTGTCTGAGATAAAATATGGCACGGTCATAGTTGGAATACCTTTGATAATGTCTACTCGATCAAAATTGATTTGCAGATAAACAGCAAAGATATCCTTCTTCTTTTCACTGCAGATATATTTATCACCTAATTGGTCTTTGTAAAGACCAAAGAAAATATGGCCACTAAACAGATACTCAAAATCTATCAGTTTTACAAAATAATTTTTTTAATGTTGGGATGGATATTGTTCTTGACTCTGCATTAGTTGTTATCATTGTTGTTGGTTTTCGTATTCTTGTTATTCTTATTGCGTCATGCAGTGGGTATTCAGTTTTACTCATATACAAATAACTTGAGTCTATACGACTCGGGCCTCAAGTCTAATTAGAAGCATCATTATCATCACCATCGTTAGCGGCAGCAGCAGCGTAATTGTTATCATCATTGTTATCAAGATTATTTTTTGTGTCCTCATCGTATGTTATCAATTGCCAATTTTGCGGCCTAGTATCAAATTTAAAGATCATTATTGCTGTTGCAGCTTTTTTTCTCACGAATAATTCTGATTAAGGCCAGCCTGAAATTTCCTTCACAGATGAATTTAAGTAATTTATACCTAATAATAAACTTGTTCTTTTTATTTAGCCTAATTTCACTCAGGCTTCTAATTAATCATTCATTTTCCTTTCTTCTTTAGATGTGTGACAAAGAGAAACTAATTGCTGAACTACGATCCCGCCTCTCGTCTGTCGGGAGGCTGGAGAATGAGGAGGATTTCTTTATTTCCACTGAAAAGTAAGTTATTTTGCGTCGTTTCTCGGAAAACTGTATTCTTTTATATAGTGTTATTCTTGACTTGTACCGTTTTCACCTTTCTGGCACCAACACCACTATTGGCTACTGCCGATTATTGTTTTTAGCACTATTACTGCTGCTATTACTATGAATAGAATGTATGTGCATGCACTATTGTAGAAGTCAGCTGACATGTGGATATGAATATTTTGGCTACTCTTGTGGAAAAAGGGAAGCGTGTATGTTGGACCTTCACAGTACTTAGGGCAAATCAATGATAATCAATAAATATTTATATTACTAGTTTCAAATACCAATATGGAAAAGCATAAAACGGAACAGAGACGGAGAAAATTCCGACTGAATAAATAACCAGAATAGATAATTTAATAAGAGTGTGTGTGTGTGTGTGTGTGTGTGTGTGTGTGTGTGTGTGTGTGTGTGTGTGTGTGTGCGTGTGTGTGTGCGTGTATGTAAAATCATTTACAGGAATTTATTCAACTAAACAATTTAGCTACATCTTACTTTGAGAATTTTAATATTGGTCAAATGGAACAAATATTACAACACCTTGAAAGAAGATAGAACTAGTCTACCCTGGTGAACTCTAATTTAAAACTAGTTAAGCATAGGTTATTTTGGCTATCGAATGCTGTTGATGTTGTTCTATTCAGTTCTGTGTTGTGTAAAAAGTAATCAATTTGTATGATTCTGTTTGTATGTGTGTACCTACAATGTACGTGTCTATTTTGTATGTGTATATGATGAATGGGTGTTTATTTACTTGTTCGCTTGTTTCTTTCCTTCTCGCTCGCAGATTTAATTCTTCGTAGAATTCATGCTGGCCATTATCAAAGTGACACGACTTTTCTGTTTGGGTCAACACAATCTCAGAAATTTGTGGGTATATGAGTGAGTTAATCTGTGCTTATATGTAAGCTTATTTGTGGATACACTTGCTTTCATGTAATTGATGCGTATGAGTGTGTTTGGTCACTAATTATGTTTGCCTGCACTTGTGTGTGTATGCCTTATACACATGATTGTGTGCATATGCTCGTTTCAGAAACAAGTCCCCCCCCACCCGCCAAAGTTTCTGTTTAACAATGTAGATATAATTAAGTTTGGGTCACATAGAACAGCTGAACACTCAGCACTTATTCACGTGTCCGTCTACACTTTTCAGTACATATGTGCTATAGTCATTTCTCCACCTACTGTTTAGTAGGCGTCGTGGTCCGTTCAAATACCGTTTGGACTGATGTTAAGCCGCTTCTAGCTTCCGTCCGTTTAATATAGATCTTGTCAATGTCACCGCTGGTGTGGGAGTGAGAGTTGATACCTTCCTTGTCTTCAAGTGTCCATTTTAATCTCCCAAATGTTGATGCCGATACTAATAGCAAAAACATTATAATATATGGATCTTACACCTCTGGCTGCCATATGGTCTAAAATCTGCTGAAGTATTCCTTTTCACAACACTAATATATACAATATTCTCATAAGTTACAAAATGTTTCGTCATTGGAGGTACGGAATATAGACATGCCATTTATACCTATATTCTGTATTTAGTTAAATTTTTCTCGAATGTCTACCGAATATGAACACTTCCCAACTACTATACATATATATTAGTCAAACTATATCCCTATATTCTCTGATAATATCAGAACTTAGTCAGCGCACTTCTTAATGCTTTTGGAATATACCCTTAGCTCGTCTATAAAGAAGCTCTGTGTAGTATTGGTGTTTCTGTATTTATTTGGCCCAATCATTCATATTTCCTTACTGAAAGGATAAGGTGTTCATTCCAGCATTTTAGAGAGAGTGACCCATTAAAATCTACTTTATGATTATTTATCATTTCTGAGAAACTGCAATTGTTTCTTGCATTGCACTTTAAGACAGTGGCCCAGGATGAAGCCAAATTTGTATGGCTTTCATTATAATGTCTGAAACTCTATCAATTCGAAGAGCCTCTATTTGTTGCTGTGTACTCCAGGTCAGTTCTAAATGAGCTTACAAGCAGGTGGTCGGCTAAATGATAAGGCGCGACCATCTTTCAAATTATTTCGTATCTGTCTAGTAGAGGACCGTACTGTATATACTGCTATGCAGTGAAGAATAGTATTGGTTTTAGATATCGTTTTCTCTTTACTCTCCAGTTTACCCTTGTATGCTGCAGATTCTGGTGCTCATAGCCAAAGTAAGCAGATAGGCTTCACAAGAGCATGATAGTTGATTAGCACTTATTGTTGATGGTAAGCATCTTAGCATATTGTTTGGGGCCAATTAATCTGTTGATATCGCAGCTATTTCTGCATATGTTATATTTTTGTTTGTCCAGATTGAGTGGGGAAGATAGTGCTTTTAGGTTGATATTGTTATGTCTGGACGTTTGACGCTATTTTTTCATGTTGTGACAGGGACGGTAATGGTTGAAGCTTGATGTAACAACAAATTGTGCCACTCACATGCTCTTATTTTATGTATTTGTGCTTTAACTCACATAAACCAAAAGGTTCGATCATTCTTCCTCTCGATGCTGCACTTCTGGAATTCCCTTTCTCCCCATGTTTTTCTTCTGCAATCTTCGATCTGCAGTAGCTTAGCCCATTGCTCCATACCAAACTATATAAAAACAACAAAACAATTTTTTCTAATTTCTTCCAATCACATGACATCTTGTCTAAACTCCTTTTTCTCTCTTTAGATTTTTCTTAAGAATTAATCAGTATCCCTGATTAATTAAAAGGTTCTTTAATTTTTACCGATTGACCCTTCATATCTGTATCAATTTCCGCTTGACTTTGAAACAATTTCCATTGGTTATTTTCTCTTCAGTTGGTAGTTTCTCACTGTTTGAAGGTGATTAATCTATTTTTAAGTTTTAAGAGTTTTCATTTTACTATCTACAAATATTTATTTCTAATTTAATTTTCAGTTTTTATTGGCGAAAAGTATAGCTATTTATTTGAGACGGGCTATCGTAGATCAGAGACCTCTTTGTTTTACAAATCCATAATGGCCTGTATGTGTATGTATGCATGAATGTATGCCCGCAAGTACTTACATCTATCCGGTTGATGACCTATATTATTACACTTGGGTTTCTCAGTTTATCACCTTTTCAAGCGACAGAAATTCATGACTAACGACTCAAAGTATGAGCCAAATAAATAATTTTTTCTAGAACATGTATTAAGTACTTTTTCTTCTGTTTGTTAATAAACAACTTATATACAATTTCTCTTCTTTTTCTCTTTGGTTCTTTTCTCTCTCTCCGGCTTCTCTGTAACCACTCCCTACTCAGAATGCATCATCGCCACTTCCTGTTTTCCTTTTGTATATCTTTCTTTCTTGACTGTTCAGCCAGTTGGTTTTTTACCTTTATCGTCCCTTCCTATGTTTTTGTTATGTAATTTTTCGTTAGTATCCCTTTTTCTACATGTCAACGCGTCGTATCTCTTTCTTACATTATTGAATAAAGCAGTGTTGCCGGAAAGTTTCGAAAATGCTGTGATAATTCAGTTGAAACCGATGTATTTGCGCTAGTTGTTGACTGAATATCACAGCAATTTGGAATGTTCTGATGGTATTGTTCAATCCAGTGATATTAACTATTGGTTTTCCGTTGTTATTTTAAGAAGCTATGTATTAGATTTTATTGAATTATAGTTCAATAAAATAATTCCTGGTTTTAATGTTATTCATTTAATTTTCCATGATCAGCTTCACGATTCTATGACACTTGGAAAATCCATATGATCTCCTTATAATATCACAGGACAAAACTATGAATGTTGTCTATTCTGATATTTTGGATTAAACGAATGTCCAAGAATATTTTGCCATAATTCCTACTTTACTGAAAATAGACAGAGGTCCTTTTGTATTAGTATAATAATTTGTAATATGAAAAAAAAAAATCTGCGCATTACTTAATAGTGTGATTTTGATATAATAGCCGGGCACTGCCGGGAACATCTGCGTGCATGTGTGTGTGTGTGTGTGTGTGTGTGTGTGTGTGTGTGTGTGTGTGTGTACGCGCACGCGCATGTCTGTCTACCTACTCGATTTATGATTAATACTTGTGAATAAGTTTCGCTTACAGCAAGTAGACACCACATTCTGAATTTAGAAATCGTTTCTCTTCAGACTAAAGTTTAGAAAACTTTATAGCAAATGCCGAAAGCAATGTATTATGTTGTATTCTTTTTCATGTGAAGGTTTTTTTTTTCCTATTAAATGTAAAAATTATGATAAAAATGTTAAAACTTCTTTTTTATATAAAATAAAATATATGTGATGTGAAATATAAAGATGAGCAGCTTCCTTAGAGAAATTATAAATTTGCATTCTTATTTATTGGCAGAAGTGATAAGTGTCAGTTCTTTCCTCCATTAGAAATTTGCTCCAGAATCCTGTGTTGAGAGAATAAGGGGCTTGTTAAAAGGAATACATCAGTTCATTGAAATCATTGACACTGTTTAATCACCTGCTGTACAAGGTGTGAATCCTTTCCTTCTGGATCAATAAAACTAGAATTACTTCAATTCATACCATTACAACAATAATAACCCATCATGATATAACGAGATAGAAACCAGCGCTTTAGAGTTAATACTAAATCATTTCATTTACACCGTTTTGGTCTACGAGCCAACAAGGAAGCCTCTGTGGCTGCCTAAGCTACAAGAAAAGCAGCCAAATCCACTCTCAAATGACAGTCTATCTCTTAGAATGGGTGACATTGAATAATATAGTCCTATGTTCTTTGCACATAGAAAAAAGACTGGGTGATCACGGCTGGGTTGTCTTTGACAATAGGTCATCGCGATTGGAGCTGATCTAAGGTTAAGCAACAATGTCAACGAGTTAATGTGTCAAAAAGGAGCTTCTATGTAATCGCTTGACCTAATACAAAATAGCAGCTGAATCTCCCTCAATTTTCATCTTACTTTGAGGAAATGACATGTCAGTGTAATCCTTACATACTCCCAAAAAGCAGAGATATTCATGGTCGTAATGCTTTCGATTGTACATCTGCCAAACTCAAACAGGTTTGGACAAGGGACTAAACAACAACAAAAGCGATGACATCAACAGGAAGACTTAAAGGGTAAAACTTTGTATTGTTCGACACAAAATTATATACAGGCCTTCATGTCTAATCAAATGGAAGCCTGTACAGGAATATGGTTAGGCGAGAGATGTAAGATGAAAGATAAGCTCTCGGCAAACCAAACTCACAACCCGGTTTCAACACCAGGTTTAAACGATTTCATTGCATTTCAGTTAAGCTAGGGCACTTCTGGAAAGAGCATTAAAGTCTCAACATCCCATTTCCTATCGTTCGTTCTGAGTTTCAACCCACAAAGGGTTAACTTTATTTTATCTTTTCGGGGCCGATAAAATAAAGTAATAGCCAAATTCAGGGGTTTGATATAATTGACTATACTTTCATATAAGAGTGATATAATTGACTATACTTTCATATATATCTTTATTATTATCATTCTATATTACCGAAAACTGTGTTATTGGATTCCATTTTGGAAAAATTCTTGTCCACGGCATTTGTTTATTTCTATCCCTTCATTTAATTGTGGCTTGGCTTCATGAACTATAACCAAAATTTTTTTTACTGACAGAATGTGAAGAAAATATTGTGAGAAGTGTTAAGCAACGAAGCAGATTAAAACAATTATACCAATTTAAATTTCTGCACGTATGTAGTTAGAGGAAAACAAAATATAAGAATAAAAGTGGATGCAGTTATGAGAAGTGAATATTTGGCAGAGTATTTAGAACGGTTTGTGACGAGAGATTGTGACAAGAAAAATATAGACTTAGACGATTGAACTTGGGTTGTTTAGTTTTTAAATACAGAGAAGCAGAGGACATTGTAGCAACGTTGACAATAAAAGGAAGACTGTCAAACACTAAGTGAATGAAATAAAGCGAATAATCTGTCTTTCAAGCAGACTGAATTTTCTTGAATGTGGTCTGGATTATGTAATGTAATCTTTTCTACTCTAGGTACAAGGCCCAAAATTTTGGGGGAGGGGGTTAGTCAATTAGATCGACCCCAGTATGCTATTGGTACTTGATTTATTGACTCCGAAAGGATGAAAGGCAAAGTTGACCTCGGCGAGGATTATGTAATGTATGTGTCTGCCTGCCTGTCTATCTATCTATCTATCTATCTATCTATCTATCTATCTATCTATCTATCTATCTATCTATCTATCTATCTATCTATCTATCTATCTATCTAGCTAGCTAGCTAGCTAGCTAGCTATCTATCTATCTATGTGTGTGATGATTATTCGAATATATAGTTTCTTGTGAACTTTGTCAAGAATTTTTGGTAAAAGTTCTATTCTATATAACATTCTTTAAGTGGCCATTTCGTCTGAAGAGGAAATTTAGCTTTTGTAATATTTACCACACTGAGAATACACAATCTCATGAATGGTCATTTGAGATTGTTGTGATATTTTGATTGCATTGTTTCTGAATATTCTGTTTTAATTTTAAGCTGTACAAGATTGAAATGTAATATCTATCTATGCCAAGCTGTTTCAGTGGTTTTCAGCGGCAGATGTATGAGCCTGTTGAAGATGTGACAATGCTTTTCAATAGAGATAAGTGTTGACTAGTATTATAGTATTTATAGTATGGAAATGTGTGGTTAGATGTATGAGAGGTTAGAGATGTCTGAATCAAAGATAGTTTCAGAGATAGAAGTGTTTGGTTAGATGTAACAGAGAAAAGAAAGCGTTAGCTTGTCTGAGCCCAGAGATAACTGAATAGCATTCAAGAATGATCTATTAATAGAATGTCATTAGAAAGACGTGGACACTGCAGCGTCTCATTTCATTCTTATATCTGCATAATGTTCGAAAACGACGTATGAGCGTTCAGCTTTTGCCGAACGACCTTCACAAACGGTTTGTTTATAGTGATCAAGTGTATGTATCGTACATTAGTCCACTCTATCAAATCGACGTTGTCTGAATAGGTGCACCGTGAACCACACGTCAGGAATCGAAATGATCGCAGAAGAACATAAAATGAAGTGTTTGCTCAAGAACTAAAAGCAGCATCCTGTCTAGGAATTGAAACTACGATCTTGCGATCGTGAGTGCAACACGCTAACCACACGACCAGCTATGCGTCCTCACATTTATAATAATGTGAGAAAAAAACAAAAATAGACAGAGAAATCATGAAGATGCAAAAGAAATAAATACTGTAAATAACAGTGTGTGTGATTATTCTGATACTTTCTCGTCAAACTAAGTGGAATATTTTCTTTTGGTTTGTAAATATTGACATAATGGTAGAAATGATGGTTGTGACAATTAAAATAGAATTGCTAAAGTTAATATTCGAAGTGAACTTGACAGTAGTGATTGTTAACACACAAGCAGTAGTTGCTGCCTGCTGTGCTGGTAATTTGGCACAGAGTAGTATTTCTTTTCATTCACCTTTCTTCCACTAATTTACAATTTGAAAGATTTCTTGCCAAAAACCCTCCATTTTGGATCAGTATTCAAATATGAAGTAAGCATGAACTGCATTGCTAACTGATTATAACCAACTCATTGATTTAAATATCAAACCGGTTGGATATTTATCGAAAGTTCTAGAGATTAGTTTATACACAAACAAACTGATAGCGAAAACATGTCCAATTTATCCACTCACCCATACTTCTTCCATAATTGAATGAGAATGTTTTTTTATTGATTATCTCATGTGCAAACACTCGATAAAAGGAACGAAAAACAAACAAACAAAAAGAATGAAAATATTGGACAAAAATGAACGGTCTTGGTCACTGTTGATAATTGTTTCATCTTACTCTCAATTACACAATTGAAATCCTGCATGGAATAAAGCAAATAAAACACGCCTAGAGAGTAGCAATCAATTAAAATAATAATGAGATCCCATATTAAATAATTTTGATTAATTAGAGCCCGAAATTAAGCTCCCGAAAGCTAAAGATACTGAGAACACAGACTTTTATTATATTTTTTAACATATTTATTATATTTTTTATATTTCTTTTAAAAAAACGCTTAATTTGTTTAATTTATATGAAGACAGAAAGTTTAGAGCGTCCGAAGAAGTCCTTGGTGTCTTTTGTTTTCGTTCTTTACACTCTTAATTTCGAGCCTTCTGAAGTCAATTAACCCTTTTGTACTCCAGGGGTTCGATAAACTAAGATAGCGGTCAAGTAGCGGAGTCGATTTAAATTATTAAACCCTCCTCAAAATTGCTAGACTTGTGTTCAAGTAAGGAATTAGTGAAGTCAACAGACTTAACGGCACTTCCTCCAGCTGCTTATGTTCTGAGCTCATATCTTGCCGAGGTCGACTTTAAGTTTCATCCTTTCGGAGTCGATAAAATAAGAACCAGTTGAGTACTGGAGTCGATGTAATCGGCTAGTCCCCTCCCCAAAATTTCAGACTTTGTGGCTATAGTAGAAAGGATGATGATGATGATGATGATGATGATGATAATAATAATAATAATAATAATAATAATAATAATAATAATAATAATAATAATAATAATAATAATAATAATAATAATAATAATAATAATAATAATAATTGTTGTTGTTGTTGTTGTTGTTGTTATTGTTATTATTATTATTATTATTATTATTATTATTATTATTATTATTATTATTAAGAAGGTGGTGAGCTGGCAGAATCGTTAGCACGCTGGACGAAATGCTTAGCGGTATTTCGCCCGTCGCTACGTTCTGAGTTCAGATTCTGTCGAGGTCGACTTTGCCTTTCATTCTTTTGGAGTCGATAAATTAAGTACCAGTGAAATTTTGGGGTCGATGTAATCGACTAGTCTCCTCCCCAAAAAAACTTCAGGCCTTGTGCCTATAATAGAAAGGATTATTATTATTATTATTATTATTATTATTATTATTATTAAAGCGACAAGTTGGCAGAATCGTTAGACCGCCGGGCGAAATGCTTAGCGGTATTTCGTCTGCTGCAGCGTTCTGAGTTCAAATTCCGCTGAGGTCGACTTTGCCTTTCATCCTTTCGGGGTCGATTAGGTAAGTACCAGTTGTGCACTGGGGGTCGATATAATGGACTTAATCTGTTTGTCTGTCCCTGTTTGTCTCCTCTGTGTGTGGCCCCTTGTGGGCAGTAGAGAAATAAGAATCCATAGCACGCTGAATGAAATACTTAGCGGTATTTCTCCCGCCGTTATGTTCGGGGTTCAAATTCTGCCGGGGTCGACTTTGCCTTTCATCCTTTTGGGGTGGATAAATTAAGTAATAGTGAAACATTGGGTCTCTTCCCCAAAATTTCAGGCCTTGTGCCTTTAGAAAGGATTATCATTGGTTTCATATTTTGGCACACGGCCAGGAATTTCAGGTGAGTTGGTACATCGATCCTAGTATTCATTTAGTACTTACTTTATCGACCATGAAAGGATGAAAGACAAAGTCGACCTCAGCGGAATTTGAGCTCAGAACATAGAGACGGTCGAAATGCTGCTGTGCATTTTGCTCGGTGTGTTAACGATTCTGCCAGCTCACATAATTATTATTATATTATTATTATTATTCCGCCGAGATCGACTTTGCCTTTCATCCTTTCGAGCTCGATAAAATTAGTACCAGTTATGCACTGGGGGTCGATGTAATTGACTTAATCTCTTCCGCCAAATTTGAGCCTTGTGCTTCCAGTAGAAAGTATGGATCTTTTTTAAAACGGGGGCCACATTTTTCATTAACGAAACACTTTGAAACTTGGAACACTGGTAGAATGTGTCATATAAAATATCTTTTTCTCTTAGTCTTCTTAAAAAAAAAAAGAAATCCCTAAGTTATTCCATGTTAAAGTTGTCGTATTTCTGTAATTTCAACCAATCACTGACGTCCATTCAGCCGATATACATTAAGTGCCAACTACATAAACAAACGATTCTGAAACAATTCTATCGGTGATAGGGTTAGGGTTAGGGTTAGGGTAAAACAGCAAATTTAAAAAGAAAAAAGCAAATAAAACGAAGAAGAAAAAAAGAAAATGAAAAAAGCAAATAAAACGAAGCTATGGCTTAATCAGCCAAAGGAGTAAATATAAACAACTGAATACTTGTCAGTGATTGGTTGAAATTATCGAAATAAGACAATTTTTTACATGAAATAAATTCGAATACAAAAATATTTTTCTGTTCTATAACACAACATAGATAAGTATACGAAGTTTAAAAGTCTTTCGGTACCAAAAACACTACGTAAAACATTAATGAAAAATGTGGCCCCCGTTTTAAAAAAGATCCGAAAGTATTACTATTATTATTAGGCGGCGAGCTTGGCAGAGTCATTAGTACGCCGGGCGAAATGCTTAGCAGTATTTCTTCTGTCACTACGTTCCGAGTTCAAATTTCGCCGAGGTCAACTTTACCTTTCATCCTTTCGGGGTCGATAAATTAAGTACCAGTTACATACTGGAGTCGATCTAATCGACTGCCCCTCCCTCAAATTTCAGGCATTGTGCCTATAGTAGAAAGGATTATTATTATTATTATTATTAACTGAAGTTTATTGAATTCTAACTCTGAAATTCACGTATTCATTCATTCACTCGTGTGTGTGAGAGTATATATATATATATATATATATATATATATATACACACATGTATAAAGAAATATTTTGTTACATGTTACTAACTATTTAAAAACTTTTTGAAAAATAGAATGACACGAATCTTTTAGAATGAAGTTTACGTATTGTATAACACAACAATACGTAAGCTTCATTCCAAAAGATTCGTGTCATTCTATTTTTCACTAAGTTCTTTTTAAATAGTTAACAACTTTTAAGAAAACGTTTCTTTAAATTTTGCAACTTTATCACATAATTTTTTGACAATACATTCACGCGCGGGTCTGTGTCGAAAAGGATCATGTGAGTTAATCATTGAATAATTTCGAATACGGCTTGAACAATTTTGAAAGCTATAAGTGTTCTCATAATCCTTTGTGAATTACTGCAAAGCGCGCAAATCCCAAGGCTACTACTATCATTTTTATTATCTCTACTTCAGCAAGTACGGTGAAATATATGCTTCATTGAGCCGAGGCAGTTTAAAATCACTATATCCAGAATCGCCTTGCGTACTTGTCGCAATAATTAAAATGATATTAATAATTGTTTGTTTTTTTCCTCAACACATAACTATTTCAAATTACTATTTTAATGTTCACTAAATTAAAAATTCTAACATTGTGTATGACTGTGACCGAATACTTACCTATCGTCTGTACGCTTTTTAAAGCAGGACGATGGGAGAAGAGTAGATGTTGAAGTTCTTATATTAATGTAACCGATATTAATATAACCAACTGTAAGGCGGCGAAGTGACAGAATTGTTAGCATGCCAGACAAAATGTTTAGCAGCATTTCGTCCGTCTTTGCATTCTGAGTTCAAATTCCGTCGAGGCTGACTTTGCCGTTCATCTTTTCGAGGTCGATAAAATAAGTACCAGTTGAACACTGAGATCGATGTAATCGACTTATCCCTCTCCATCAAAATTTCTTGCCTTGTGCCAATTTTGAAACGGTTATAACTGAGATTAGTGTATGTGTAGATTAACTTGTAGTAATTAAAAATTTGTAGTTTGAGGGAAAATGACCTTTATAAACTAGAAAAGCTTTCAAATTCCTGCCGAGGTCAACTTTGCGTCTCATCTCTTCGGAGTTCATAGAATACAATACCAGTCAAAAACTAGGGTCCATTTAATTGACTAACCCCATCTTCCTAAACATACTGGTTTTGTGCTTAAATTAGAAAGAATTATTATTCAGTCCTTCATTGCTAGACTTTAAAAATTATCAATACCAACCATTTATGGGATTAAATCCCTAGGTTCTCTAAGCTTGTTAAAGCAAGTTCTGACGTTCACTTTATTCCACATTTTATTTTTACATGCTGAGTCTGGAGGAAGGGGAGCAGCCCATGACATATGTAAGCCCCTCCAACACTTAGTGATAGTGTTGCCGTTGTGTTGCGTTTAAGCTGTTACTTGTCAACTTGCAGGAAAGATGTGAATGGTGAGAAGATTCCAGAGGGCCGATATTTTGGCGATGAAAGATAGGCCATAGTGGTTAGTAAAAGTAAAAAGTGGTTGGACACTCAAATGGCGCAAAGAGGTTGAGAAACTAATAGTATGTCAACTACTCACGCTACCTTAAATCAGCCTCTTCCAAGGAGCAGAAGTCGATATAGTAGCGATAGAGAAGACAGAGAGAAGAGACTAAGTCTGAAGCAGGAGTGTGTCCGTTAGTGATGGAATATCAGTTGGTCGAGTGGCCATTCTCTGGATGCAGTCGATAATCTCCAAGTGCAGCGCAGCAGCACTCTCCCTGATGTAGGAGCAGTACTTTATTGTGAGGTTCATGTAGGCATTCTAAAGTCTTAGCAGCTGTTGAAAGCTGAAATATCTTCTGACACTAAAGAGCCTAATTTGACCCTAATCATTGGGATGAGGCTCTGACTATGCTAAGGATGCGCTTTTGCCAGTATAGCTCCTCAGTGGTAGTGAGGCCCAGCATTTAGTGCGACTGTAAGGCCTGTAGCTGAGTACCGATCATTTTTAGAGGTGGTGTGGTGCAGAAGTGATTTTTTAAATATATTTAGTGATTGAAGTGGATGATTATTTTGCATCAGTACACGGGAATAACATTAGTTGTGTGAATGAACAAAATATTTATATTTTATCTAGTTCAGAGATAGATTTGCTGCTGAATATTCTGTGTCACAGTAGCTGAGTCATAATATTGTATAGCTAAAGCCTGGTCGATACTGTTTGCTATAAATCTAGTTAAGCTTAGGTTAGTTTTAGACGCGAGCTTGTTTTAGGCTTTTTTTTTACTGGAGTTTTTTGATGTAATGTAAACACACGTACACACACGCATAAACATATATGCATACATATTCACGTTCACACACACACACACACAAATGCTATTTGGTTTGAAGACGGAGTGATTTAACTTCTTCCAGACACTCGTTCCCAGTGAGAAAAAGCTGTAACTTAGCTTCTCGGTTGAAGCCACCTCTCCTATGCTATTAAATATCTCAGAGAAAACGATGAACATCACAGCATTAACTTTTCCTCTAAAGGATACAGAGATTTTCGTTTCAGTCGGAAGAAAACAATATTGGTTATTTACATTTTTAAAGTCATTATTAAAGCAGTTTCCAGTGACCCACTTTTTTATACTTGCTTGTAGTAATTTCGTGTTATTTACGTCACTAAAATTTTACCTCGATAAATCTGGCATTTTTGTTAGTTGCTATTATTGTTGTATTGGGCGGGGGAGATTGTGTCTATAATAAACACACGCACAGATTCAATTTCATTTCTTTATTAGTCAGATGGTTGGTTGGCTTATCTAAGTAATTAATCGGTTACTTACTTAATCACTCGGTCAATCAATCAATCGGTTGTTGTCAAAGTCCCTTCATCATCATTCGCAACTTCATCAATAACCTTCCGAAGATACAACAAAATTTGTTTTCAACATACGAGTTCACATTACGAATCTTGCAAACCAAATACAGAAACGAAATACTGTTTGTCATCCTTATTCCAGCTATGATAGAATAGATCTGTGAGTAGATCTAAGATTCCAACCATTGCCATATCATATTTTCTTTCCGTCAGGTGGGAAATTTGGCTGCTTTCCTATCAGGTCGAGCGATTACACAGTCTTCCATGTCGACTGGACCTCCGTTTTAAATTTAATACTTAGTACTATAAACAACCGAAAGGAACACAACAGTTCTCAGTGGATTGAATTGTTTTCCCAGTTGACAACATTTTACGAAAAATGTTTTGGTTAAACCTATCCCTCTTTTTGTACAGAATGGTTACAATTATTGTTTTTTTTTTCTCTACAATTCACCGTTTAATTAGCTATTTACAGACATCCTCTCATTCATAAAAAGCCCACTGAAACCGTTCAAAACATATCAAAGGAAGTACACACGCACTTTCGATCAGTAATTAATAAATTTATTGATTTTTACAAAACCTCAGATTTAATATTGTTAATAACGCTATTTGTATACGCGTGTGTGTGTTTGTTTTTAGAAATCTGAGTTCATTAATATATTATAAAGTATGTTATATTTATTTTATAGTTATCTAATTATCACAGAGAAAACAATTATTTCCTTTGAACATGTCACATTTCCTATAATTACTTTCACGTATTTTAATTTCCAATAATGGTTTTTGTTAAGGTTAGGCATTTTTAGGAGAAAGGAAAAAGAATATATGACGTTTATATCTTTCTTCGGAACATTAGCAGTTTAAACGATGTGAATTGACTTTAAACAGATATCGAAATTCGATGGGAAGCTCGACTCTGCTACACATTACATATTATTCTATGGTGGTATGCTGACAATTTCGTGCATTTGGCACAGTTTGCTAATGGAAGAAATTGCATTTGTAGAAAGAAACAATCTAATTGGATCACCTCGGTAACATATCTCTTAAATTTCAGGGAACTTGTGGTTCTTAAGTTTGATATCATGCTATAGAAACAATGTGCATAAATTTCCTCCGGATAGTACACTATTCTATCTCAGTTTAACACTCAAGTACGACTGCAACTGGTATCTGATTTCTTTATCATAACAGATAGACAAAGTAGAGTAATCTATTAGATGCCAGCACCTGAAGGATTACAAATATTGAAATGTATCCCTCCTCGGTACTCTTCTGCTAATATTTCTGCATCATACGCGGAATTTTAATAATAATGTTTAACTTTGGGCACTCAGCTGGTATTTTTTTTAAAATGTATTGTCCACAGAAGAATGAAAAGAACTTCAGAAGAATTTGAACTCAAAATGTAGGGTCGTAACTAAGTTCTGCAAAGCACTTTGTTCGTCATTGTAACAATTCTATCTATCCATCACCTTCCCCGATATTCTAACAACGGTATTGTTAATTTAAAAAGGGAAGCTAATAATGATATTATTTAGCGTTATCAGAATCTAAAAGAGTTTTATTGATCAAAAACTCAGTTACTCATGAGACAACTTTATAGTTTAGAAAGGAAACTTAACATAAACCTGTTAAGTTTCTCCTAATGACCATGATATATGTTACATTAACTTCAGTAAATCTGACATCGAAATCTAATTGTATAGAAATTTCAAATAATAAATTAGATTTCTATGGTTGATGCCTTTTCCTATCACACTAAATACCTTTATACAGGTATACGTAAGTTACTTGATATGTACACGGTATAGTGTTAGTGAGTTTCTGGTTCTCGTGACAAAGCCGTTTCTATGATACTGTTTTGATTCTCAGGTGAATCATTTCTCATTTAATACCTTTCATTCTGATTGAATCTGTTGAAATTTCTCATTTGCTATGATGTACTCTTTCGACTTTTTTGAAAGGTAGCCGAAAGGAATCGAAATAGCAGTATTTACCAACAAGTCCGTGCTTCATTACATATTTCCCTTTACACTTGTTTATTTGCATTCGATAACTAACTCTTAAGTAGCTGCAATCTTTCTGAGAAATAAAAGACAAGAAGTTGGATGTTTTGAACTATATTTTTCCAGGGACAGTAGGAGAGTAATTCAAGTGTGCAGGTTTAATCCAGGAATCGAAAACGAGTCGCCACATTAACTCTGAGGAAGGTTACCTACGTCTATGTACATTGCTTCTCCCATTGTTATATTTCTGATATCTTTCTCGGCTGCCAATTGAATTACTATACGTGCGTGTGTAATATGTATGTAGGAACGTGTGATTATGTGTGTGTCAATGTATATGATTGTGAATGTTGACAAACAGTGTTTAAGTTTTGATATAAAGCCAACACGGCTTTGTTTCATGCATTTCAAAATCCTGTTGCCATTTTCATTGTCATCATTTAAACAGCGAATCTCATAAATGAATATTAAATATACGTGGATCCATGGATCACTTTCTGTCTGCAGCCATATGCTTATTCATATCACAAGCACAGACCTTGCATACCTCTCTCCCTCTCTTACTCTCAATTTTTGTCTTGTTGCATCTGTGTTTAGCTCTCCTTCTCTCTTCCATCCAGCCTTATCTTTTAATTACTCCATAAATATTACAAACGTCTCATTGTACTACTAGGATTCTTTCTCGCCCACCCACCGAGTCTAGTTTTACCATCGGATTCTTTCTCACCCAGTCACCGAATCTAGTTTTTTCCTCCATTTCTACTGCCTACTCGATTTATATTCTCTCCGAAGTAGTGCCTCAATAATGTACATAATTCTTCATCTCTTAAATATAGAACTGTAACACCCTAAGTGTTACCTACTCAGGAGGTACGTCCTTGTATGTTATACATAATACAGTTTACATATCAGCAGAAAACTGTAGATCAGGAAAGAAAAATTAATAAGAGTAAAATTGTTTCTAACAGAAACAAAGCCTAGAATTTGTGCGAAAGTTTAGTCGATTAAATCAAGCCCAGTACTTGGCTGGCACATGATTTTATTGACGCTAGAGGGATAAAAAGCAAAATCGACTTCGGTGGGATTTGAACTCGGAAAATGAAGAACCGTAATTCATTAACATATGTCATAGTAACATAAATTAGTTGATCTTATGAAACTTAAGATACATTCCTATATGGCTATAAGCTATATTTTTTTCTCAGCGAACTCTTAAGACCGAAACTATGTGGGCAATTTGAAATCCGAGCTACGTTTGTGCTATCGAAACTGGAGAAGTGTAGTTCTTGATTTATATTCCACAGAACACACAGACACATATTAAATCAGGAGTATACTAAATGTCTTACGTAGAATTTTGTTCTCTTTTAACCCCAAGTGAGCTCTGACTGAACAGACTAATTATCAAAGACCTTTCAAACACGACCATACAACCCTTTTAGGCGTAGCATATCTAGGACAACATTATCTAACACATTTTTAAAATTGTAAAGTATGATATAAAAAAGATCGAGCTATTTCTAGTTGATGGATCGGCAAGTAGATTCTGAATTTTATTCTATGCTGGAGTTGCCGGATATGAAGCAATAATTTCTGTAGGGCTTGACACGCTAAACTAATGCTTCAGTTGAAATGTTTCCTTTTTAACTTTCCCTTAACCTTCCACATGCATTTGTCATCTTCATGCTACCTAAACATTTCTAGCTAGAATTACACTGCTTCCATGAACAACTACTTCGAATATATCTTCCCTATCAAGATGTAATCACTACACATACAAAAGAAATACTACATTTTCCTACTGTGCTTTATAGAATAAATATACCCGGTCACCACAAGTGCAAGGTCTCTTAATTTGTGATTCCACGTTACCAAAACTGCATCCCCAAAACCAGGTTTCCTCTTCTTCATCAGAAAATTCTTTAACGTTGATGAGTTTCTGTCTCTCTTGAAAGCACGTAAAAGCAGTTCTTGTTAAAATCATGCTTAGCTGTCTGGAAGCCCCATCCAGTTTGTTGACAAAGTTTCAGATACATGATTTTCGAATTGCCAGTGAAAGAATAAGCATTATACTGAGTACCTTTTGGATGGCGTAAATATGTTGCAGACTCTTCCACCTCTACAAACCATGAATGGAATTTCTGTGTAATCGATTTACTTACTATAAACATTTACATCTCCCTTGTAGCACATTTTGTATTTCTTTTTTTTTTTTTTTTTTTTTTTTTCGAAAAAGAACAACTCATTGGACAATGTATTCTTAGGTACATTACTACTGAAAGAAAAAATGATGAGCTGGGCACTATTTCAGCACCTTCCGTTACAGATGTGTTCAATAACGGCTGGCATGAGTTAAACTGCTGCTGTGTTTCTCTAATTCTACCACTATCGCCTATATTATCACCACCATCATTAACAACACCACAGGGACATTATTTCACTCAGATTTGCAGAGCTTTATTATTAAATATGTTTTGTTCTGTATTCGAATGACAACGCTGAAACACCAAGAGAGAACTTTTTATCATCTAATTTATTCTCATTGAATTTATGCATGCTTACTGCATGTCGTCTAAAGAATCTCCTGTCACCAACGATTATATCGTTAATCATTCTTAAAATATTTAAATATTTATAGCCGTTTTTAATCTTTCGCATAAATATTAATTTAAATCTGTATATATTTGTTTTATATATTGAATTTTTGTTAAATATCTTTCTCACAATCTGTCAAAGTAGGATTAAGTTTAACTTAGATTTGAAGGTGTTAACTGGTTTTGAGATAACGTTCGCAAATTTGGTTGCCGTTCGAATAAGAGCTATCTGAAACCTTCCTGCACGACATGCGAACGTTACTAATTGACTTTTGCTGACACAGAGTACCACTAGTTTTCCTGGAATCTTAAATCTATTTGTGATTTACATATGGGAAGGCTCGAATTCAATACTACAAACTGAAATTATATGTGTTATGTTTCCCTCGGACTGACTCGCAGAGATAACATAACGAGTTATACAATTTAATTATTACATTTATTGTTCAATTACATACAAAGAACGCACTCACCCAATGTTCGTTATGAATAAACAAAAGTCATGTCCGCCATATATATATCAATGACATTTTACTACGACAGTCCCACAAGAAAACAACAATGAAACAATGAACTCAGACGAACCACATGACACACGGAACGTCAGACGAATTACATATCTAACAGTCCATATAACACCTCCCCACTGAAATTGATGCTACACAAGAAGTATCAACAGCAAAGTCTCTCTTGGGTTTTACGGGTTCTCTTGGACCGTCTTGGGTTGTCTGGTCCATACTCTGGAACGGGTAACATGGTCTTGGGTCTGGTTTGTCTTTGTGTTAGTGGCACAGTTTCCGAGATCTCCATCGGGTGATCTGTTGCAAATTCAAATACAGTGTTTTCTGCATCACCAGGTTCATTGTCTTCCTCAGTTGTGTACCGCGGTCGCAGCTGTTCCCAGTGTCGTCTCCACATCGGGCCATGAGGTATGACCTTCACGTTAAAGCAGCGAGTACCCAATGACTTCTTAATGATTGCTGGTACCCATCGAGGATCTTTGTCTCGGCGAGGTCCATAGTATAGTGCATACACAGGATCTCCGGCCTTGTACTGCCTGGTAACTTTAGCTACATCAGCCGAGCTTGGAGTCACCTGAGACTTATGTGCTTCCTTAGACTGTTTGCCTTGAGCAATGTGTACTGGCGATGGCAGCAGAGAATCAATCCTTGTTCGTATCAGCCGGTGATTCAAAAGTTCACTTGGAGAGAATCCACAGGATGTCGGTGTTCTCCGGTACTGCATCAAGAATTCTTGAAGTGCTCGTGTTGGCGGAAGAGAAGACTTCCTCAGAGCTTGTTTGAAGGTCTGCACCAAACGTTCCGCTGCTCCGTTGGTAGCTGGGTGGTAAGGTGCCCCTGTCAGGTGTGTGATCCCGCGTTCTTTGCACCAGCTCTGGAACTCCTCAGACGTAAATGTTGGTGCATTATCGGTGACCAGTGTGTGAGGAAATCCGAAGTGCGCAAAGTCTTCCTCAAGCAGATTCAAAGTGGCTTTGGAGGACGTGGAGGAAGTGGGATGAATGCATGGGTACTTGGAATAAGCATCTGTGATCACCAGCCAATCTCTACCCATAAAATTTATTGCATGGTCCAGATGTAAGCGGCTCCACGGCTTTTCTGGTAACATCGATGGGTGAACTGGAGGCTTAGATGGCTGCCTTTGATGTTCGTTACATGAATCACATCGTCGACTGGCTATCTCTATAGCAGCATCGATACCAGGCCAATAAACAGCAGTTCTTGCTAGTTGTTTCATGCGTTCCATGCCAAAATGTCCGAGATGCAGAAGATTGAGGATCTTTGGCTGCAAGCTATGTGGAATCACAACTCTAGATCCATGTATAAGGCATCCATGACAGATACTAAGTGAGTTTGATAACTTACGGAACTTGTTGACTTCGTCATTGATCTCCATGTTCTTTGGTGGCCAGCCTTCACGGACGTAGCGCATCACTGTAGATATCACTGGATCTTTCCCTGACTCTTGACGGAGGACGTTAGCATCCACAGGTTGGACTTGAATACTAAGAGCTTTGATGGCACACACCATGTCTATGTCTTCACCATTTTCCTTTCTGTCAAAGTCGTTGTCATCACCGAATGGCAAGCGACTGAGGGCATCAGCATTGCCATGATCTGCTGATTTCCGATATTCAACGGTGTAGTCAAACTGGTTCAGCCACAGGGCCCATCGTGCTAGTCTGTTAGCAGCGAGAAGTGGCGTCCCTTTCCTCGGACTGAATAGTGATGTCAGTGGCTTGTGGTCAGTCACGAGTACGAATTTACGACCGTACAAATATTGGTAAAACTTCTGCAAGCCAAATATGATAGCTAGGGCTTCCTTTTGAATTTGACTGTAGTTACGCTGTGCAGAAGTGAGAGTCTTGGACATATTGGATATTGGGCGCTCGCTTCCATCAGGATAGCGGTGAAACAGGACTGCTCCAATACCAACGTTTGATGCGTCGCAAGCCAGTCCCAAAGTTTTGTTTGGATCGAAGTGTATCAGAACTTGACTTGATGAAAGTACATTTTTCAAGTGATCAAAAACTGACTGTTCCTCATCTCCCCACTTCCAAATAGTTGACTTTTTCGAAAGGCAATAGAGTGGCTCTGCTATACTGGCTAGGTTTGGGATAAACTTTCCATAAAACTGAACTGAACCTAGGAAAGATTTCAAGCTTGATTCGTTCGTTGGAGATGGCATCTTTAAGACTGCTTCGACTTTGGATCCCTTAGTGATCCCTTCAGTCGACAAAATGTGTCCAAGGTATTCTACACTGGGTAGTGCAAACTGGCACTTTTCACGACGACATCTGAGTCCATTGTCGCTTAGACGTGTGAGCAGACACTTTAGGTTGTTTAAGTGACTGTTTGCATCTTTCCCACTGATGAGCATGTCATCCTGGTAGACGGCCACTCCAGGTGCTGACTTAATTCCGAAAGGGAGTCGTTGTTGCAGGAGTACTCCACGGTGAGTGCTGAGTGCGAGTCTGCGTTGACTTTCTGGAGCCAGCTTGATCTGATTATAGGCATCAGCAAGGTCTATCTTTGTATATCCGAATCCACCTCCGAGTTTCTGCATCAGTTCAGCAGGGAGTGGCATTGGATGACGGTGATCAGCAAGTTGGTCATTAATTCCCACAGAGTAGTCACCACAAATCCGTAGTTTGGGCTTCAGGTTGCTTGAAGCGTGTGCTTTACGAATCGGTACCACTGGCGTTCCGTATTCATTGAATTGAACAGGCTTCCAGATTCCCTTGGCGATGCCTTCTTCGTAACCTTTGGCCAGGTCATCACGAAGAGCAAATGGGACCGGACGTGCCTTGTGAAAGACTGGTGTTGCGTCCGATTTGAACTTCACTTCCAGTTCAAAGTTCTTGAGACATCCCAATTCTTGCTTGAAAAGATCTGGAAATTCATCACACATGTTGTGACAATCTTGCTGCAGGGAAACATAGGGCTCGCTTGAGGTCTTTGGATACATCCCTTCTGCACCTTCCCTCTTAGCTTGGCTGTCTATGCTTTTCAAACCTAGAGCAGTGTCTACGGAAATTCCAAGAGTCTGGATAGCATTCCGACCCAGCAAATTAAGATCAGAGATCTTGGTGACTATGTAAGGTATAAGATCCTGCTTACCAGTTGTTGGATCCTTGGTTTGGCCCATGAAAGTTCCTAGAACAGGCAGGTTGTGCTTGCTGGCAGATTCATAGCGATGCTTGACATCTTGCAGCTTTGGTCTTCCAAGTTGTTTCCAGACTGACAAGGAAACAAAATTGCCTGTAGTAGCAGTGTCCAATTCCATTGTGAACAGTCTGTTCTGGATTGTTACTGGCACAATTAAACTGTGAGTGTCTCGGGAAACTTCACCTAGGATCGCCTTGACTAGCTCAGCTTTTGTGATTCTTTTCACGGGAGTTTGTGAATGGCCATTGCGTTGCTGATGTTGTTTTTTCCTACACACCGCTTGCAAATGACCCTTTTTGTCACAAAAATGACATTTGGTTTCCCTGAAAGGACAGTCTGTTGCTTTGTGGGCCTTTCCACATCGGTAGCATTTCTCCTGGTTTGTGGAATAAGACTGCTGATGTTTCTTTTGAGGACTCTTATTCCTATTCTGCTGGACCTTGTACACCTGCTTGGTTTAGGAACCGTATACAGTTTCTTTTGCAACCTTTGCTGCGTCTTCAGTCTCAATGGCAACCTGGACAGCACGGGCAAAATCTAGTTCTGAGTCTTTTATCTTAAAAAGCGCCTTCAGAACCGTTTCATTGTTAACCGAACATATGAATCTCTGTCTCAGAGCTTCATCCTGTGGGTTGGTGATCGCTGGAAAATCACAGGTAGCTGCATCCTGGCGTATACGTGCTGCCAGCTCCTGGAGAGTTTCGCCTGGCTTCCGCTGCATATCACTCCAAAACTTGAAACGCTCTCTCACAATGAAAAGTTTAGGGTCGAACTGTTCCTTCATGAAGTCAACGATTTCGTCCATTATCAAGTTGTTGATATCTTTAGGCGGATTTTGTTGGGTAGCCAGATTAGCAAGTTGTTTGTAAACAGTAGCAGTCTGATTGGTCAGGAACACTTGTGCCATGCGTTTTTCAGGTACAGCATTAGCAGCCACAAACGTACGGAATCTTGACCAGTAATCAGGCCATAGTTCTGTCGCTGAATCAAATGCAGTAAATGGTGGAATCGACACTGTTGTTGAAGCAGCTGAAAAATAGCCACTAGAATCGCCTTCAACTTGTCGAGCACCAAACAGTTTTAACAGAGCGTCCATATCTCTCTGATGTTGTTGCATTTGCTTGTCCATTTGTTCCCTAAACAATTTAATAAGTTCTACTGTCTGTTTTTCAGCCATTGTTATTACGATGAATAATTTTACGGTAAAGTAAGCATGTATCCTATCGGTCCTATCGGCGACGCCAATAAACTCTGTTATGTTTCCCTCGGGTGACTCGTAGAGATAACATAACGAGTTATACAATTTAATTATTACATTTATTGTTCAATTACATACAAAGAACGCACTCACCCAATGTTCGTTATGAATAAACAAAAGTCATGTCCGCCATATATATATCAATGACATTTTACTACGACAGTCCCACAAGACAACAACAATGAAACAATGAACTCAGACGAACCACATGACACACGGAACGTCAGACGAATTACATATCTAACAGTCCATATAACAATATGCATCATTTATATACACTGTAGTAATCACATTAATTATGGTTTCAAATTTCGGTACTAGGCCAGTGATTTTAGAGGAGAGGGTAAGTCGATTACACCAACCCCAGTATTCAACTGGTACTTATTTTATTAGCCCTGAAAGGATGAAAGGTAAAATCGACCTCGGCAGCATTTGAATTTTGCAAGTGAAGTTAGAAGAAATGTCGCTGAGCTTTGTACCCACCGCGGTAACGATTCTGCCAGTTCGGCGCCTTTAGCAACTCCATTAATTATAGAACAATCTACTCATCAATGAGCAATGGTACTTATTTTATCTGAAGGTAAACTGGTGTTAACCTCACTTTCTTTATTCCTCAATAGTCTATCTGTTTATTCACCCTTATTCTCTCCCTCACAAGTAGCCGATTAATATTAGATTTTATGCTACTCTCTATCAGAATAGATATTCTAATATGGTACTTATTTTATCTGAAGGTAAACTGGTGTTAACCTCACTTTCTTTATTCCTCAATAGTCTATCTGTTTATTCACCCTTATTCTCTCCCTCACAAGTAGCCGATTAATATTAGATTTTATGCTACTCTCTATCAGAATAGATATTCTAATACCACTCTGCCGCTAATTTTCCTCATTTCTCTCACACCCCTGTTTTATAGCCGCTTTCTTTTCTTCTGTTTACTTTCGCTCCCTCACACACGCGCTGTATAACCAGAATGTTATGTATAATAGTAGAAATGTGAAAGAGAAGGACGACAAAAAAAAAAAGACATATAGAAAACAACACACAAGCAATGGACACAGATATGCTAATTCTCTCGTCAATTATCGACTAACCATCATCACAATTTCGACACTAATACAGCTGTTGTTTATCCCGACATTAGCCATGCTAAAGTAGATTTATGTTGATTTATGTAATTCTAGACGTGACAGTCCGTTTTTTTTGTGTGTATTATAGACCACATTGTATGTGTGTGTGCGTGCGCATATTATTGTTATAATGTATGGCTCGAAGAAATTCGGTTGCTTTCTTACAAGATTTACCTACCATTTAATAACATAACCATCAGATCGGTCTTATTTTTCGCCGCCGGAGAACAACACCTCTCTTTAAATGATGTGTGTTGATAAACGATTCACTAGCAAGAGAGAACTTCGAGAGACACGGTGTTTCGACTTTATTCAGTCAAAGCTATTCCGGACCGATTATTCTAACAAGAATACAGGTCTTTGTTTTTTTAGAAATCAACCAATTATTTGTTGATGCATGTTGATGTCCACCAATTTGATAATAATTTACGGGCTGCGTGCAGAACAGCAAGGTATTAGATCAATAGCTTGCGTGTGTGTGTGTGTGTGTGTGTGTGTGTGTGTGTGTGCGCACGTTTGTTACGGCTTACACGGATGATATCACTATCAGCGTAACCTCAGTAACACGCCTACGTGAAGTGAGTAAGACTATTGAGGCTTACGAGGAGGTGGCAGGAGCAAAGATTAACCGGGAAAAGTCGGTTGGTTTGCTGCTCGGCACCTGGGTTGGCAAGTCGATGCCTTCAGACAGCGTTGTTGGGCGCTGGACGGAGGGACCGGTTAAGTTGCTGGGAGTCTGGTTTGGACCAGGCCTCCAGATAGAGAAGAACTGGACGGAGATATTGAGCAGGGTGGCTGCATTAGTCAAGACCTGGTCTTGGCGGTGGCTATCCTGAAAGGGAGGGCGGAGGTGGCCAATGTGTTTATCGCATTGGTCATTACCTACCGCCTGACCGTCGTGCCCTGTCCGGATTCGTGGTTGATCAGGTTGGAGAGACAGCTCTTTCGCCTTTTGTGGAAGGGCAGGTCGCTACTTGTGAAACGCTCTGTCTGCTGTCAAAAGCCTTTAAAGGGAGGTTTAGGAATGCCTTGGTTAATGATATGCAGGCATGCGTTGAGATTGAGGCACCTCTGGATTCTCCTGGATAGTGAACGGGTGTGGTCTCCGCTGGCCAGACAAATGTTCCCCGAGTTCAAAAGTCTTTGCGAACAGGAAGCCTGGTGTTCTCGTAGACCGAGGTCGAGTGTGTTATATGGACTGTTGGATATATTATTCGTCTGACGTTCCGTATGTCACTGTGGTTCGTCTGAGTTCATTGTTTCATTGTTGTTGTCTTGTGTGACTGTCGTAGTAAAATGTCATTAATATATATGGCGGACATGACTTTTGTTTATTCATAACGAACATTGGGTGAGTGCGTTCTTTGTATGTAATTGAATAATAAATGTAATAATTAAATTTGTATAACTCGTTGTGTTATCTCTGCGAGTCTTCCGAGGGAAATACAACAGAGTTTATTGGCGTCGCCGATAGGATTACATGCATACTTTATCGTAAAATTATTCATCGTAATAACAATGGCTGAAAAACAGACAGTAGAACTTATTAAATTGTTTAGGGAACAAATGGACGAGCAAATGCAACAACATCAGAGAGATATGGACGCTTGTTAAAACTGTTTGGTGCTCGACAGTTGAAGGCGATTCTAGTGGCTATTTTTCAGCTGCTTCAACAACAGTGTCGATTCCACCATTTGCTGCATTTGATTCAGCGACAGAACTATGGCCTGATTACTGGTCAAGATTCCGTACGTTTGTGGCTGCTAATGCTGTACCTGAACAACGCATAGCACAAGTGTTCCTGACCAATCAGACCGCTACTGTTTACAAACAACTTGCTAATCTGGCTACCCAACAAAATTCGCCTAAAGATATCAACAACTTGATAATGGACGAAATCGTTGACTTCATGAAGGAACAGTTCAACCCTAAACTTTTCATTGTGAGAGAGCGTTTCAAGTTTTGGAGTGATATGCAGCGGAAGCCAGGCGAAACTCTCCAGGAGCAGGCAGCACGTATACGCCAGGATGCAGCTACCTGTGATTTTCCAGCGACCACCAACCCACAGGATGAAGCTCTGAGACAGAGATTCATATGTTCAGTCAATAATGAAGCGGTTCTGAAGGCGCTTTTAAGATAAAAGACACAGAACTAGATTTTACCCGTGCTGTCCAAGTTGCCATTGAGACTGAAGACGCAGCAAAGGTTGCAAAAGAAACTGTTTACGGTTCCAAAACCAAGCAGGTGTACAAGGTCCAACAGAACAAGAGTAAGAGTCCTCAAAAGAAACATCAGCAGTCTTATTCCACAAACCAGGAGAAATGCTACCGATGTGGAAAGGCCCACAAAGCGACAGACTGTCCTTTCAGAGAAACCAAATGTCATTTTTGTGACAAAAAGGGATATTTGCAAGCGGTGTGTAGAAAAAAACAACACCAGCAACGCAATGGCCACTCACAAACTCCCGTGAAAAGAATCACAAAAGCTGAGCTGGTCAAGGCGATCCTAGGTGAAGTTTCCCGAGACACTCACAGTTTAATTGTGCCACTAACAATCCAGAACAGACTGTTCACAATGGAATTGGACACTGCTACTACAGGCAATTTTGTTTCCTTGTCAGTCTGGAAACAACTTGGAAGACCAAAGCTGCAAGATGTCAAGCATCGCTATGAATCTGCCAGCAAGCACAACCTGCCTGTTCTAGGAACTTTCATGGGCCAAACCAAGGATCCGACAACTGGTAAGCAGGATCTTATACCTTACATAGTCACCAAGATCTCTGATCTTAATTTGCTGGGTCGGAATGCTATCCAAACTCTGGGAATTTCCGTGGACACTGCTCTAGGTTTGAAAAGCATAGACAGCCAAGTCAAGAGGGAAGGGGCTGAAGTGATGTATCCAAAGACTTCAAGTGAGCCCTATGTTTCCCTGCAGCAAGATTGTTACAACATGTGTGATGAATTTCCAGATCTTTTCAAGCAAGAATTGGGATGTCTCAAGAACTTTGAACTGGAAATGAAGTTCAAATCGGACGCAACACCAGTCTTTCACAAGGCACGTCCGGTCCCATTTGCTCTTCGTGATGACCTAGCCAAAGGTTACGAAGAAGGCATCGCCAAGGGAATCTGGAAGCCTGTTCAGTTCAATGAATACGGAACGCCAGTGGTACCGATTCGTAAAGCACACGCTTCAAGCAACCTGAAGCCCAAACTACGGATTTGTGGTGACTACTCTGTGGGAATCAATGACCAACTTGCTGATCACCGTCATCCAATGCCACTCCCTGCTGAACTGATGCAGAAACTTGGAGGTGGATTCGGATATACAAAGATAGAACTTGCTGATGCCTATAATCAGATCAAGTTGGCTCCAGAGAGTCAACGCAGACTCGCACTCAGCACTCACCGTGGAGTACTCCTGCAACAACGACTCCCTTTCGGAATCAAGTCAGCACCTGGTTACTTTCAGGAGATCATGGAAAACCTGACCCATGATCTACCTGGAGTGGCCGTCTTCCAGGATGACATGCTCGTCAGTGGGAAAGATGCAAACAGTCACCTAAACAACCTAAAGTGTCTGCTCACACGTCTAAGCGACAATGGACTCAGATGTCGCCGTGAAAAGTGCCAGTTTGCACTACCCAGTGTAGAATACCTTGGAAACATTTTGTCGGCTGAAGGGATCATGAAGGGATCCAAGGTCCAAGCAGTCTTAAAGATGCCGCCTCCAACGAACGAATCAAGCTTGAAATCTTTCCTAGGTTCAGTTCAGTTTTATGGAAAGTTTATCCCAAACCTAACCAGTATAGCAGAGCCACTCTATTGCCTTACGAAAAAGTCAACTATTTGGAAGTGGGGAGATGAGGAACAGTCAGTTTTTGATCACTTGAAAAATGTACTTTCATCAAGTCAAGTTCTGATACACTTCGATCCAAACAAAACTTTGGGACTGGCTTGTGACGCATCAAACGTTGGTATTGGAGCAGTCCTGTTTCACCGCTATCCTGATGGAAGCGAGCGCCCAATATCCAATATGTCCAAGACTCTCACTTCTGCACAGCGTAACTACAGCCAAATTCAAAAGGAAGCCCTAGCTATCATATTTGGCTTGCAGAAGTTTTACCAGTATTTGTACGGTCGTAAATTCGTACTCGTGACTGACCACAAGCCACTGACATCACTATTCAGTCCGAGGAAAAGGACGCCACTTCTCGCTGCTAACAGACTAGCACGATGGGCCCTGTGGCTGAACCAGTTTGACTACACCATTGAATATCGGAAATCAGCAGATCATGGCAATGCTGATGCCCTCAGTCGCTTGCCATTCGGTGATGACAACGACTTTGACAGAAAGGAAAATGGTGAAGACATAGACATGGTGTGTGCCATCAAAGCTCTCAGTATTCAAGTCCAACCTGTGGATGCTAACGTCCTCCGTCAAGAGTCAGGGAAAGATCCAGTGATATCTACAGTGATGCGCTACGTCCGTGAAGGCTGGCCACCAAAGAACATGGAAATCAATGACGAAGTCAACAAGTTCCGTAAGTTATCAAACTCACTTAGTATCTGCCATGGATGCCTTATACATGGATCTAGGGTTGTGATTCCACATAGCTTGCAGCCAAAGATCCTCAATCTTCTGCATCTTGGACACTTTGGCATGGAACGCATGAAGCAACTGGCAAGAACTGCTGTTTATTGGCCTGGTATCGATGCTGCCATAGAGATAGACAGTCAACGATGTGATTCGTGCAACGAACATCAAAGGCAGCCATCTAAGCCTCCAGTTCACCCATGGATGTTACCAGAAAAGCCGTGGAGTCGCTTACACCTAGACCACGCAATAAATTTTATGGGTAGAGATTGGCTGGTGATCACAGATGCTTATTCCAAGTACCCATGCATTCATCCTACTTCCTCCACGTCCTCCAAAGCAACTCTAAATTTGCTTGAGGAAGACTTTGCACACTTCGGATTTCCTCACACACTGGTCACCGATAACGCACCAACTTTTACGTCTGGGGAGTTCCAGAGCTGGTGCAAAGAACGCGGGATCACACACCTGACAGGTGCACCTTACCACCCAGCTACCAACGGAGCAGCGGAACGTTTGGTGCAGACCTTCAAACAAGCTCTGAGGAAGTCTTCTCTTCCGCCAACACGAGCACTTCAAGAATTCTTGATGCAGTACCGGAGAACACCGTCATCCTGTGGATTCTCTCCGAGTGAACTTTTGAATCACCGGCAGATACGAACAAGGATTGATTCTCTGCTGCCATCGCCAGCACACATTGCTCAAGCCAAACAGTCTAAGGACGCAGATAAGTCTCAGGTGATTCCGGGCTCGGCTGATGTCACTAAAGTTACCAGGCAGTACAAGGCCGGAGATCCTGTGTATACACTATACTATGGACCTCGCCGAGACAAAGATCCCCGATGGGTACCAGCAATCATTAAGAAGTCATTGGGTACTCGCTGCTTTAACGTGAAGGTCATACCTCATGGCCCGATGTGGAGACGACACTGGGAACAGCTGCGACCGCGGTACACAACTGAGGAAGACAATGAACCTGGTGATGCAGAAAACACTGTATTTCAATTTGCAACAGATCACCCGATGGAGATCTCAGAAACTGTGCCACTAACTCAAAGACAAACCAGACCCAAGACCATGTTACCCGTTCCAGAGTATGGACCAGACAACCCAAGACGATCCAAGAGAACCCGTAAAACCCAAGAGAGACTTTGCTGTTGATACTTCTTGTGTAGCATCAATTTCAGTGGGGAGGTGTTATATGGACTGTTGGATATATTATTCGTCTGACGTTCCGTGTGTCATGTGGTTCGTCTGAGTTCATTGTTTCATTGTTGTTGTCTTGTGTGACTGTCGTAGTAAAATGTCATTAATATATATGGCGGACATGACTTTTGTTTATTCATAACGAACATTGGGTGAGTGCGTTCTTTGTATGTAATTGAATAATAAATGTAATAATTAAATTTGTATAACTCGTTGTGTTATCTCTGCGAGTCTTCCGAGGGAAATACAACAAAGTGAATGGCATAAAGAGTGCGGATTTTATATAGTAGGTTGGTAGAGTCTGAATGCGAGGATGGCCTGGGGCGACTCTAGGTCTCGGATTTATTCCCCTGGACAGCCTGTTTCACTGTACATTCGGGTTGGGAACGTTGGACAACTTCCAAAAGTCCTTAACCTGGCAATGCTTCAGAGGTGCCTTGTCTGTTTGGGATAAGCTCGCAAGACACGGTAAGCATCAGTCGCTGACCTGTCCAAGATGCGGGGGAGACAAGGGAACCGTCCCTCATGCTATTGTTCAGTGTCCGGAGATATCTGAAATGTGGGCTTATGCTGAACACCTGTATATATATATATATATATATATATATATATATATATATATATATATATATATATATATATATATATATGTATGTATACATACACTTCATATATATATATATATATACATACACTTCATGTATATATATATATACATATATGAAGTATATGTATATATATATATATGTATATATATATATGTATGAAGTGTATGTATATATATATATATATATATATATATATATATATATATATATATATATACACGTAGGTAAATTGAAAATTAGAGGTAATACTTGACAATTGTAAGCACCTGTGTATTCCAGCTAGTGGTTGCGGTGAAGGAATAAATTGTAAATCCAAAAGAAAAAAATAACAACAAAACTACAAAGGATTCCGCGGTACACGTGTTTCAAGCTCTACATGTGTATAATATAATATAACATAATATAATATATCATAACATAATATGTGTATGATCTACAATGTAAAGCCATCTTCAGCCGCAAACACACATTTCTTCTTACTTCAACGTCGAGATGATATAATTTCCTGGGAGAGAGATAATTTTTGCGGCTGAAGATGGCTTTACATTGTAGATTATACACATATTATGTTATGATATATTATATTATGTTATATTATATTATACACATGTAGAGCTTGAAACACGTGTACCGCGGAATCCTTTGTAGTTTTGTTGTTATTTTTTTCTTTTGGATTTACAATTTATATATATATACATATATATATATATATGAAGTGTATCTATACACACGCACATATATATATATATATATATATATGAAGTGTATGCATATATATATATATATACGAAGTGTATATATATATATACATATATGACGTATATATATATATATATATATATATATATATATATATATATATATATATATATATATATATATATATATATATATATATACATATATATGAAGTGTATGTATATATGTATATATGTATATAAAGTGTATATATATACATATATATATATATACATATATATATATATGACGTATATATATATATATATATATATATATATATATATATATACATATATATGAAGTGTATGTATTTATGTATATATGTATATGAAGTGTATATATATATATATATATATATGTGTGGGTGTGTGTGTGTGTGTGTGTATGTATATGAAGTGTATGTATGTATATGTATGAAGTGTATGTATATATATATATATATATATATATATATATATATATATATATATATATATATATATATATACATATATATGTATATATATATATATATATATATATATATATATATATATATATATATATATATATATATATATACACATATATATCTGAAGCGTATATATCTGAAGCTCCTGCAGCATTATGACTGGGTCCTGAAGCAGCTACTTGACCATTCAAATGTTGATGTGATATATCTCGACTTTGCAAAAGCCTTTGACAAAGTTGATCATGGCTTGATATGTCACAAGCTGCGAAACCTTGGCATAACTGGTAAATTAGGAGAATGGCTGCATGACTTCCTGAATGGTAGAAGTCAGACAGTTGCAGCCAATGGAGAACTATCTAGGGAAACACAAATATTGAGCGGTGTTCCACAAGGAACTGTCCTGGGGCCACTACTGTTCATAGTGGCCCTTCTGGACATGCCCACGGTCACTCGGAGAGCCACTGTCACTAGCTACGCTGATGACACAAAACTATCTCAGGCAATAAAGAATCCTGATGATATTGTAAGCCTACAGAATGATCTAAATGCAATATATGAGTGGGCAGAGCAAAACAATATGCAGTTCAATGAGGAAAAATTTCAAGTACTGCGCTACAAGGCCACAAGTGCCTCCCAACTGGCATACACAGGACCTGGAGGTACTGCAATCCCAGAATCACAAACCGTGATAGACCTGGGCATCAACATGTGTAGTGATGCATCATTTCACATGCACATTGTCAAGTTGACAGCAAAGTGTAGACAGCTGGCAGGGTGGATACTGAGGACATTCCGTACAAGGGATCAAAAAGTCATGTTGACTCTATGGAAGACATTTGTCCTGAGCCGCCTAGACTATTGCTCTCAGTTGTGGTCACCAACAGTGTCAAACGGACAGCAGAATTCAAGGCAATTCAGAGGCACTATACAAAAAAGATCGCCACAGTCCAGCAGATGAACTACAGGGAGCGACTGCAGGCATTAGGCCTCTACTCCCTGGAACGCAGGCGGAAGAGATATGTAATAATATACAAATGGAAAATACTGGAAGGACTGGTGCCGAACTTTGGTATCAAGTACTACAGGAATGCCCGCACGGGTCGCCACTGCATGGTGCCAAAGGTGCCGTCCACTGCATCTCACATAAGAACAAGATACTGCAGCAGCCTCGGTTTCAGAGGACCTCAGCTCTTCAATGCCCTGCCGAAACATTTGAGAGACCTGCAAGACATGGATGTAGAGGTCTTCAAGACAAAACTCGACGCTTTCCTCTCCACGATACCAGACGAACCAATGGCTCGAAATCAGACACAGTTTAGGTCAGCGATGTCAAATTCTCTTATACACCAGATGTGCCATCAAAACTTTTGATTGGACTATATCAGGTGCAGGAGAAGAGCCATGCAAGGAACATGAAGAGAGCAAAGCATAAAGCCAGAAAATCACGGTGGTGCTCCAGCATGACCACAGCCACTTGGCTGAAACCCATAAATAAATAAATAAATAAATAAATAAATAAATATATATATAAATAAATAAATATATATATATATATATATATATATATATATATATATATGAGGCATATGTATATATATATATGAAACGTATGTGTATATATTAGTGTGTGTGTGTATATATATAAAGCGTGTCTGTATATATATATATATATATATATATATATATATATATATATATATATCAATGATATGAGTGTGCATCTGCGTCTTTCTGTGTGTATTTGTGCGTTTTTTTTCACAAATGTGCATTCATATGTATGCAGAATATAATCTAGTCGTCTTACTAATGAATAATTCCTGATATTATCTTGTGATTATTTCTCGTTTCTTTGTTTGCATTTTGCCATGCAGTATCCCGTGGCAACGTATTTTTTTGTCCTGTTATTGCTGACAATAGCAGAAGTGGCTTTCCTGGCTAAGGGCGACCACCTGTGCATTGCTTTGCTTTATTCCCTGAGAGTATATGAATATTCATAGATCTTTTTCGCTTTGACTATTTAAACAGCGTAGAATATAGACGCATTATTGATGCCGATACTGTTGTATTGGTGACGGTGGTACAACAGACGTATTCATTGTTCCTTTAATACAAGTTCTCACCCTATTAATTAAGCCTTCGCAGAAATTCTAAATCACAAAATCAAAATATCCGAAGTTGAACGGTTTGCAAGAATGGCGTTTATATCTTAGGTTTTCGTACCTTCAAGTAAATGAAAGGTGAATTTCTCACCCGAATATTGCACAGTGTGTCTCCGGTATTAAGTAGCCAACTCATGGGCCTTGAGTTCAGATTTGTGGATGGTGTTTCATTTAACCGATCTATTTTCCATATGTAGCAGTTAGTTCCATGAGTTTCAGTTCACCTTATTGTCAGAAATAGACGATATGCTCTTTAAGTGGGATTTTACGTAAGTTTGGCCGCTTACTAACAGGAAACCCCTTTTAGAACAAGCCAATGAGGGAACTTCTATGTCGGCATTCAATCTACAAGAAATAACATTCAAGTCTCCTTAAAATGACGCCTTACTGTCTTAAAAATGAAGGTCACCAGATAATGTAGTCCTAGATTATCTGTTTGGGAAACTACGGTTACTCAGTCTTTTGATCGTATGTCTGCTTCATGAGACATGCTTTATGATCCATTTTGGTTCTGAAGTATTTTTATGGGTTTTTCTTCTTACTGTCTTGTTAGGTCTATGCTTGCCATCAGAAATGCAGTAAACTAGTGATTGACTTGTTTGAAACCTTACCTTTATTGTTCATAAATGCATGGCATAAAAAAAGATTACTCACCCCACAATATGAAAATGTTGGTTATCTTCAAATTCAAAACATATTTCAACATCAAATATTCCAAAGCATATTTAATATAGTTCTTATATAAAATCGTTTTAAATAGAATATTTATGTTGAGAAGCAGCTTATACACACACCCTTTATACATGTTTCTGTCTCTAACTATTGATATCATTATTATACACTTTTAGTAGAGAAGGGTGTGGAGGCGCAATGGCCCAGTGGTTAGGACAGCGGACTCGCGGTCATAGGATCGCGGTTTCGATTCCCAGACCGGGTGTTGTGAGTGTTTATTAAGCGAAAACACCTAAAGCATCATGAGGCTCCGGCAGGGGATGGTGGCGCACCCTGCTGTACTCTTTCATCACAACTTTCTCTCATTCTTACTTCCTGTTTCTGTTGTGCCTGTAATTCAAACGGTCAGCCTTGTCACATTGTGTCACGCTGAATATCCCCGAGAACTACGTTAAGGGTACACGTGAGTCTGGAGTGCTCAGTCACTTGCACGTTAATTTCACGAGCAGGCTGTTCTGTTGATCGGATCAACTGGAACACTCGACGTCGTAAGCGACGGAGTGCCACACAACACAGAGAAGGGTATATGAAAATTAAATTCGTCTGTGTTTCATAGGCGTAATTGGATTTATTCAGTGTGTAATTTTATTCAGCACTTTATTTAGTTAGTGTTCGGTAGGGAGTTTATACCAATAGGTCTTAACCTGCGCGGTAGCGCCACTTTGAGGAGACTTTTAACTTACAGGTGATGTTATAAGGGATGCTGGGTGTTGAGGAGCCGTGATTTTTCTTAGAAATAAAATATCTAAACCAGATACAATAATTACATTTTAAACATATTTTCAAAAAATCCCTTCTCTGGATCAAACTATGAATAGGACACTCTCAACGAGCAGAAAAACGAGTATTATGCACCGAAGTCCATTATAATTTCAATTCGAAAGTCCTGGGCTTTAATAATTTCCATGAGAATTTAGCATAAATGGCACTAACCCATGCAAATATTTAAATAAATAAATAAATAGATAAATAAATAAACAAATGAAAAGGTGCTTGCAAGGTGGGATAGGACAAAAATTATGGCTTAAACTACTGCATAAAATTAACTTTCGTTTGATTAAAATAATCTGTTGTTATTACTGATTCATTTATTTACAAAACATGCAGAAGGAGTGGTATTTATAGAACACCATTCGATGAAAGGTGCTGAGTTACAAAATATTCGAGAAACATTATTTATATGATTGGTGAATAGTCAAACTGGGCCAGATTTGATTTACTTGAAGAAGTAGCTTTCACACCATGGGTACTTCAGAATAGCGGCTGCTAATAACGGTTACTTTTATGTAAGATAGTTTTTTTTTCTGAATCGTTTTAAATAAGGGATATATATATATATATATATATATATATATATATATATATATATATATATATATATTTATATACAAATGATATATGAGCATATGCATGTATACATATATATATATATGTACATACCTACATCCACATGTATATATAGATGCATATCCGGTTACAGGACGTCAAAAAGGAACGGGAACATAAAGCCCAAAAAAACGGACTTTTTTACAGACAACAGACTGAACACATAAGAAAACAGACGAGCCACTTATGGAACTTTTCCTTCATCAGCTGCCTCTATTCTAAACTAGGCGTTTCGAAGATGAGGCTGAACGCGCTCTTAGAATAGCTCTTCCCGAATAGTGGATTAAGCTGCTAAACGGAGGGTTCCAAGGTAGCAAACAAAAACCAAGACAGGAAAAATTAAACAGTGAAAACAACATTAAAGGCCTTTGGGCCGAACGCGATGAGATATTGAACGCTATGGTGTGACGAAGCTGAAAGGAGAGAGAGACAGTAGTTTCGTCTTGCCTTTATGCTGGCTGAAGGGAAAAGGAAGAGGTGACCACAGGTCACATGTTATCAACGAGGAGTGGTAGAGAGAGGAAAAGGGAGGAAGTGGAACAAAGGTGAGCGACGAGAGACAGGGAGGAAGAGTAAGAGAGAGATATGTATAGCAGTGAAGGGGAGAAGCAAGGACAACAGAAGGAAGCAGAACGAGAGGGGGAGATAGGTAAGAAGAAAGATAGATAGATAGATAGATAGATAGATAGATAGATAGATAGATAGATAGATAGACAGAAATATATATATATATATATATATATATATATATATATATATATATATATATATATATATATATATATATATATATATATATAATCATAAATATACAGGGATTAGCTTGAGTTGCTTCTCCAACATACTGAAAATTTAGAAATAGCAGTCAAAGAACTACTGATTCCAAACTACAATTTTTTTCTCTAACGGATGGCGATATTTATGGCACACACAGAACAAAAAACACAAGAGAAAAGCAAAAACAAACCTGCCTTTAGTTAATTGGGTACGGCGTTTCACGGTTAAGGGTATGAAGTTACCCTATTCCGCTCTTCAGCCTCAATATTCTAATAAATTTGAAAGTGTCTAATAAACTCATGTGAAGTTTGACCATGCGACATCAAGACCACGTGAGGCAGGCACTTACAAATTTATCGGCTAGTGAGTTCAAAACATTTCACTCCAAAGAATCTATTCTATGTGCGTCACAAATAGTCCCGTATAAAAAAATCCCGTATGAAGGGATTACGGTTTAACCATCCAACTGAGAGGCATCAATATAAAATATACAGATATAGGGCAGGGAATCGTCAATTAGTAATAAAATTAATAATTAACAATTTTGCCAAGTAGTTCAGTATGAAAAAACCTTTATCGGTAAAACGTCGTACCCAATTAACTAAAGGCAGGTTTGTTTTTGCTTTTCTCTTCTGTTTTTTGTTCTGTGTGTGCCATAAATATCGCCATCCGTTAGAGAAAAAATTTGTAGTTTGGAATCAGTAGTTCTTTGACTGCTATTTCTAAATTTTCAGTATGTTAGAGAAGCAACTCAAGCTAATCCCTGTATATTTATGATTATAAATAGTTTTACCGATAAAGGTTTTTTCATACTGAACTACTTGGCAAAATTGTTGATTATTAATTTTATTACTAATTGACGATTCCCTGCCCTATATCTGAATATTTTATATTGATGCCTCTAAGTTGGATGGTTAAACCGTAATCCCTTCATACGGGACTTTTTTATACGGGACTATTTGTGACGCACATAGAATAGATTCTTTAGAGTGAAATGTTTTGAACTCACTAGCCGATAAATTTGTAAGTGCCTGCCTCACGTGGTCTTGATGTCGCATGGTCAAAATTCACATGAGTTTATTAGACACTTTCAAATTTATTAGAATATTGAGGCTGAAGAACGGAATAGGGTAACTTCATACCCTTAACCGTGAAACGTCGTACCCAATTAACTAAAGGCAGGTTTGTTTTTGCTTTTCTCTTCTGTTTTTTGTTCTGTGTGTGCCATAAATATCGCCATCCGTTAGAGAAAAAATTTGTAGTTTGGAATCAGTAGTTCTTTGACTGCTATTTCTAAATTTTCAGTATGTTGGAGAAGCAACTCAAGCTAATCCCTGTATATTTATGATTATAAATGGTTTTACCGATAAAGGTTTTTTCATACTGAACTACTTGGCAAAATTGTTAATTATTAATTTTATTACTAATTGACGATTCCCTGCCCTATATCTGTATATTTTATATTGATGCCTCTAAGTTGGATGGTTAAACCGTAATCCCTTCATACGGGATTTTTTTATACGGGACTATTTGTGACGCACATAGAATAGATTCTTTGGAGTGAAATGTTTTGAACTCACTAGCCGATAAATTTGTAAGTGCCTGCCTCACGTGGTCTTGATGTCGCATGGTCAAAATTCACATGAGTTTATTAGACACTATCAAATTTATTAGAATATTGAGGCTGAAGAACGGAATAGGGTAACTTCATACCCTTAACCGTGAAACGTCGTACCCAATTAACTAAAGGCAGGTTTGTTTTTGCTTTTTTCTTCTGTTTTTTTTTTGTTCTGTGTGTGCCATAAATATCGCCATCCGTTAGAGAAAAAATTTGTAGTTTGGAATCAGTAGTTCTTTGACTGCTATTTCTAAATTTTCAGTATGTTGGAGAAGCAACTCAAGCTAATCCCTGTATATTTATGATTATAAATGGTTTTACCGATAAAGGTTTTTTCATACTGAACTACTTGGCAAAATTGTTAATTATTAATTTTATTACTAATTGACGATTCCCTGCCCTATATCTGTATATTTTATATTGATGCCTCTAAGTTGGATGGTTAAACCGTAATCCCTTCATACGGGATTTTTTTATACGGGACTATTTGTGACGCACATAGAATAGATTCTTTGTTGTGAAATGTTTTGAACTCACTAGCCGATAAATTTGTAAGTGCCTGCCTCACGTGGTCTTGATGTCGCATGGTCAAAATTCACATGAGTTTATTAGACACTATCAAATTTATTAGAATATTGAGGCTGAAGAACGGAATAGGGTATCTTCATACCCTTAATCGTGAAACGTCGTACCCAATTAACTAAAGGCAGGTTTGTTTTTGCTTTTTTCTTCTGTTTTTTTTTTGTTCTGTGTGTGCCATAAATATCGCCATCCGTTAGAGAAAAAATTTGTAGTTTGGAATCAGTAGTTCTTTGACTGCTATTTCTAAATTTTCAGTATGTTGGAGAAGCAACTCAAGCTAATCCCTGTATATTTATGATTATAAATGGTTTTACCGATAAAGGTTTTTTCATACTGAACTACTTGGCAAAATTGTTAATTTTAATTTTATTACTAATTGACGATTCCCTGCTCTATGTCTGTATATATATATATATATATGTGTGTGTGTGTGTGTGTGTGTGTGTGTGTGTGTGTGTGTGTGTGTGTGTGTGTGTGTGTGTGTGTGTGTGTGTGTGTGTATAACAACAAAAGAATGAAACCACGATATTTGTAGAAATAGAGAATTATTTTATTTTATAAATTAGAGCAAAGAGTAAACGGTTGTCATTATAGTACTCAGTTTCGAATGTTGAAGCGAAGAGTTACGATACATTCTCGTCACCTATTAATGGCATCAGACGCTACGAAAAACCGTTAAATATAAGGAAAGTAACTCTAATAGATGGAAAAAGCTAAAAGATTAAAAAATATGACAAAAATATATATAAATATACACATAACCATATTCTCACAAAAAAAATAACATACATAGACATAAACCACCTGCGTTTACAATGTCTACATACGTACACACGCACATAAACATGTATACGTACATGCACACACAAATACACACACACATGTATGTACGTACTCATACATGCACACATACCCGCACAAACACGCGCACGCGTATATATATAATGTACGCAACCTCATCCTCATACACACATAGATGCTTACATGCATACATGTAATATAATACATATATATTTAGACATGTCTATACGTATAAATATACGTATGTATAGAGACATACATTCGCACTCCTGCACACACACACACACACACACACACACACACACACACACACACACACACATTTATATACGCCCTACCATCACACATATACACCCGCACATATACAAACATGCATATAGTGAAGGGGCGTGTGCACATGAAAATAGCACATATGCACCGGAAACAGCCTTACACTTATACACCCACCCACCCATACACAACTAACGACCCAGACGAGAAGTACTCAATACAATGGTATTATTAGCTAGCGACCCAGAGGAGAAGTACTGAGTACGATGGTAGAGTGTAGTAGTTTATTTAAGCTGGTGTTTACTCTAGGATAGAGTTTCACAGTGTGCAGCTGTTTCTTCAGGTGAGAGAGAGAGAGAGAGAGAGAGAGAGCGAGAGAGAGAGAGAGAGAGAGAGAGAGAGAGAGAGCGAGAGAGAGAGAGAGAGAGAGAGAGAGAGAGAAAGTGTATGAGCGTGCGTGCGTGTATGAGTGTTACATTACTAACCCCGAAAGAAATTTTGTTCAGAAATTCGCAAGTGCTCTTATTATTATTGTTATTATTAAGGCTGTGAGCTGGTAGAATCGTTAGATTGTCAGGCAAAATGCGTAGCACTACTTCGTCCGTCTTTACAGTCCGAGTTCAAATTCCGCCGAAGTCTACTTTGCCTTTCATCCTTTCGGGGTTGTTAAGATAAGTACCAGCTGAGTACTGGGACAATGTAATCCACTAGCCCCCTCCCACAAAATTTCAGACTTTGTGCCTATAGTAGAAAAGATGATTATTATTATCACTTCCGAAAATTGCTGGCCTTATATTAGAAACGATATCAGAAACAATATTAGAAACAATTCTATTATATATATCATTATTATTTTTATAAATCTTATCACTTTTATTACTATTGTTTTTTACTTTTGTTATCACTGTCAGAGCGCACTTCTTTCTTTCCGCACTGCTTCTACCATCAGTGTGGTGTAATGTGTCATAATTATTGATTCAGTGAAAATGATTAATGTAAAAGGAAGATCATCAGGAACATGTAACAATAGTCTAGAATGATTTGGAATGGTTTTAAACAACACACACAGCACGCGCTTCCACATTCCAACACACACACACACACACACACACACACACACACACACACACACACACACACACACACACACACACACACACACACACAGAGGCACACACACTCACACACACAGTATTTTACCTTCAAAATGAATAAGTTAATGTCAGTTATCTAAGTATTTCAGTAAGTTAAATTAATCGGTGAGAACGTGATTGTTCGATACAGATTTAGAAAATAATGACATTTTCTATTCAAAGAATATTGTAATAGAGAGAGGAAAGAAAAGATAAACATAGATGCAGGTGTGGTTGTGTGGGTAAGAAGCTTGATTCCCAGCCATATGGTTTTGGGTTCAGTCCTCGCTCCGCAACACCTTGGACAAGTGTCTTCTACTACAGCCCCTGACAGCCCAAAGGCTTGAGTGGATTTAGTAGGGGGTAACTGAAAGAAGCCTCGTATATATATATATATATATATATATATATATATATATATATATATATATATATATATATATATATATATATAATAGATAGATAGATAGATAGATATATATAAACAGTTTGCAGTGTTTCACCAAAAAGGAAAATTACAAATGTGAGTAAGGTGTTAGGAAACATATTGCTGGAAAAAAAGAGCTAAACCACTCTAATGCTGTAGTCAACGCACATAAATGAAAACATACACTAACAGGGACCATAATCGTCCGAAAAGTGCCGATCGAGAATTCTTAATACTGACGCGTCAATTTCAGCAATTTCCGCTGTTCGGCTCTTTCCAACACACTTCGCCATTAGTATTTGTTTTCGTCATTCAAATAATTTAATGATTTAGCGATTTGCTAATGTGTATATATAAAATTAATATAAACAGCAGTTTGCATTGTTTTATCAAAAAGGAGAATTACAAATGTCACTAAATGTGACGAGGGTGTTAGGCAAAACTTATATGGCTAGAAATATATAAGTAAAAAAAAAATGTAGTAAATGCATAAACAAAAAAGACACAGAATTGCAAGTTAAAAAACATAGAAAATGCACAGATGAACGGAAAACAAACACAGAAGGTCCCATACTCCACATCGGTTATCGGACAATGAGACAAAAGCAATTTCGTGCCTTTAGCGATAATATTGATCCCTTCTTGTGGCATCAGCAAGACCTGCCGCAAAAATGGGAGCGAGACCAGACAAATAATAAATGGATAACAAGCAATGCAGTAGTAAACATAGCAAAATGAATAAATGTAATTCAAGGCGAGACCATTAATGGAAGGACGAGGAAGAGAAAGACGAAATAAACAGACAGAATATATATATATATATATATATATATATATATATATATATATATATATATATATATATATATATATATATACAAGAATAAGGGCAGAGAATCGTCAATTAATAATAGAATTAATAATTAACAATTTTGCCAAGTAGTTCAGTATGAAAAAAACCTTTATCGGTAGAACTATTTATCATCATAAATATACAGGGATTAGCAATTGAGTTGCTTCTCCAACATACTGAAAATTCAGAAATAGCAGTCAAAGAACTACTGATTCCAAACTACAAATTTTTCTCTAAAGCGGATGGCGATATTTATGGCACACATAGAACAAAAACCGGAGGGAAAAGCGTAAACAAACCAAGCCTTTAGTTAATTGGATACGAATCGTTTCATGGTTAAGTGAATGGAAATTTTACTATTCCAATCTTCAGCCCAAATATTCTGATAAATTTGAAAGTGTGAATTTTTTTAGAGACACTTTCAAATTTATCAGAATATTTGGGCTGAAGATTGGAATAGTAAAATTTCCATTCACTTAACCATGAAACGATTCGTATCCAATTAACTAAAGGCTTGGTTTGTTTACGCTTTTCCCTCCGGTTTTTGTTCTATGTGTGCCATAAATATCGCCATCCGCTTTAGAGAAAAATTTGTAGTTTGGAATCAGTAGTTCTTTGACTGCTATTTCTGAATTTTCAGTATGTTGGAGAAGCAACTCAATTGCTAATCCCTGTATATTTATGATGATAAATATATATATATATATATATATATATATATATATATATATATATAACGTGAGAGAGTTAGGGGTTGGGGGTACAACCCACTAAGGGATAGTATCTATCCAGTATACTGCTGGGAGGGTACCCAATTATTGCTACACTAGTGCTATACTAGGTGCAATCAATGGGAGCGGGTAAAAGTGGAGGTTTTACCCAAAATTTGTGTAACAATTAGAAAATGGAGGATAATATGCTGAACCCAACTACTTGCAGACGGTGTATCCCGTTGAATTCATTAATTTAATTCATAGCAGAAGTGACAAAAGAGAGAAAGAAAAGAAAAAGAAAGAAAGAACCAAAGCACAGGTGTCCATGGCAGACTATGTTATTTTGCCAACATGGTTTACATATAGAAGTACAAAGTACATAAGGAATTAGAGGATGAACAGAAGTTTAATCTTACAGCTGTTACGGCCTAGTTTTGGCAGGCCCCATTCTATCCGAATATTCCTTACCGGAGTGATTATCGGATGGCATTTTGAAATGGGGTTACATGCCCGAACCTCTCGGCCTCTTCAGAGATTCACAAAGGGTTACATACAGATGTAGAGCAAGAGGTAAAAACAGAGGTGTGGTAGAGACCAGAAGAAAAACAACAGCAAAAATAAGATAGAAATAAAAATAAAAATACAATTGAAATCAAAATATAAATAAAAATAAAAATAAAAATACAAATAAGGGTACAGCAGGAAAAAAAATAATAATAGTAGTAAAAAAGAATACATAAATGAAGGTATAGCATGTGGGACATGCAAACATATAAAAAAGATATAGATAGATCGCTATAGGCACTCCAATGCACATCTATATGTGTGGGTTCGTGTGCACAGCCTTACTCGGATGTCCCCTTACTCTCATGTGTGCATATACAAGTTTTTATAAGCAATCATTCCACCACATACGTTGTTTGTGGCATCAGCTCTATTAGCCGTATCTAGAAAGCTGGAAGTGTTTTTTTAGAAAGGAGGTTTTGTTGAGTGTGTGTGTGTCATTTCTGTATATATTGGAAGGTTCTATGTAGAAGTTCATTTTATACAAGTTATTAATGTTCTAGTAGCAATTAATGTTCTAGTAGCAATAACAGTGAAGGTGACGATGACGGTGACAACAACAACAACAACAACAACAACAACAACAACAACAACAACAACAATAATATGCCAAACTTTCAAACTTAGCGGTGTAAGATATTCATTTTGCTATGTTTACTACTGCATTGCATGTTATCCATTTATTGTTTGTCTGGTCTCGCTCCCATTTTTCCGGCAGGTCTTGCTGATGCCACAAGAAGGGAACAATATTATCGTTAAAGACACGAAATTGCTTTTGTCTCTTTGTCCGATAACCGATGTGGAGTATGGGACCTTCTGTGTTTGTTTTCCGTTCATCTGTGCAAAGATTTGCTCCTCTACATAACCTATGTATATGACCTGCCCTGACTCTTCGAAACGCTTAGTTTAGAATAGGGGCAGCTGATGAAGGAAATGTTCTCTATGTGGCCTTTCTGTTTTCCTTGTGTGTTCCTACCGTTGTCCGAAAAAAAGTTTGTTTTCCGTGCTTTGTTTATGTTCTCGTTTTTCATTTTGTCCACGTTTTTTTTTGTGACGTCCTGTACCCAGATATGCATCTATATATGCATGTAGATGTAGGTATGTACATACATGTACGTATATATGCATATACTCACATATTATTTGTATTATTACATATATATGTATGCTATATATATGTATATATATATATATATAAGCAATGTTAATTCTCTAAATTAGGTATTAACAGTAACTGCACGATAAAGTGAAGTATATTGCCACTTAAATGTGGCTGACCCCCTAGGGGTGGATGTTACTGTTGCTTTTAGCCCCAGGAGGACATCTCCTCCAGCTGGCTTATCGACACACTTCTGTGTCCTGTTTGTTTTGCCAAGGGAAGTTATCCCTCTCATCGTGATCTGTAGCACGAACGGACCCGGGTTTCAGGGTTATTTCCCTTCGTCAGCGTCCGATAGCCACCGATCTGCGATGAGAGAGATAAATACTTGGCAACCTTATGTACCTTTTTCCAGTGAAGAAATTCTTGGCAACCTTATGTACCTTTTTCCAGTGAAGAATTTCACTGGAAAAAGGTACATAAGGTTGCCAAGAATTTATCTCTCTCATCGCAGATCGGTGGCTATCGGACGCTGACGAAGGGAAATAACCCTGAAACCCGGGTCCGTTCGTGCTACAGATCACGATGAGAGGGATAACTTCCCTTGGCAAAACAAACAGGACACAGAAGTGTGTCGATAAGCCAGCTGGAGGAGATTCCTCCTGGGGCTAAAAGCAACAGTAACATCCACCCCTAGGGGTCAGCCACATTTAAGTGGCAATATACTTCACTTTATCGTGCAGTTACTGTTAATACCTAATTTAGAGAATTAACATTGCTTGTTTTCACTTTTTCGATATCAGTGAAGAATTTCACTGGAAAAAAGTACATAAGGTTGCCAAGTATTTATCTCTCTCATCGCAGATCGGTGGCTATCGGACGCTGACGAAGGGAAATAACCCTGAAACCCGGGTCCGTTCGTGCTACAGATCACGATGAGAGGGATAACTTCCCTTGGCAAAACAAACAGGACACAGAAGTGTGTCGATAAGCCAGCTGGAGGAGATTCCTCCTGGGGCTAAAAGCAACAGTAACATCCACCCCTAGGGGTCAGCCACATTTAAGTGGCAATATACTTCACTTTATCGTGCAGTTACTGTTAATACCTAATTTAGAGAATTAACATTGCTTGTTTTCACTTTTTCGATATCAGTGAAGAATTTCACTGGAAAAAAGTACATAAGGTTGCCAAGTATTTATCTCTCACATCGCAGATCGGTGGCTATCGGACGCTGACGAAGGGAAATAACTTCCCTTGGCAAAACAAACAGGACACAGAAGTGTGTCGATAAGCCAGCTGGAGATGTCCTCCTGGGGCTAAAAGCAACAGTAACATCCACCACTAGGGGTCAGCCACATTTAAGTGGCAATATACTTCACTATATATATATATATATATATATAGGCGCATTCAATTGTGATGCCTTTAGTTGGGTTTTTTACCTAACTATGAAAACAAAAGCTCTTAATGTGCTTGGTTTCCTTCCCCATTGAAGGGATGAAAGTGATGGGATAAATTTATGAATATCAAACAGAAGATTTTAGGGTTTCATTTTTTTATGTTACCTTAATTATCAGGTTTACTGAAGTGTATTACTGATACAGTTATCAGTTAATTTGAATTTTGACAATAAATTGGAAATATTCGGTACTTCTATTTTAAAAGTTTTGATACAAAATCACTTTTTTTCTTATAAAAATAGTTTATTTCAGGTGGCTGACATAAATTGCTCGGCTTACTTGGAAATTCATGGTTTTCTACTCCCATTTTTAACTAAATTTTGCGATCAGCCCAGATCGTAAATTGATTTTTTTTCCAAAAACGAGCAATTTCAGTACAGCAAAATCGGTAGTTAACCATGAAAAACTATGGTCATTTTCGGAATCAGCACCATCAAATTAGCTAAAAAAACGTGTTTTGCTTCTTGGCACCAAAAATCGTGTTGACCAGTGTAATTCAATGAATTTTAAAGTATCTTTCAGTGAAGCGTAAGTAATTCTGTCAAGTTTGAGAGACAGGAGTTTGTTTTTTATTCAATGGTTCAGTCAAGTCAAAATAGTAGCCCATCTCAGTGTCTCTGGGACTAATATGAAAAAGAGGCAAGATACTTTCAGACCCTAGATCTAGCTCAAATACATTCAAGGGTGTACTCCACTAAAAACGCTGAAGTGCTATCCTTGAGTAGGAACGGTACGACTGATAGCCTCTCTCTAAATCTTCACTCACAAGGCTTTGGTCATCCTGATGCTATGGCATAGAACAAGACAATATCTCTGGTTACCGTGCAGTGAATTGAATTAGAAACGGCGAAGATGCGACGAGAATTCCTTAACTACGTGGTCGTTTCTACGCTCATCAGGTTGGGTAAAATTTTCACTCTAACACAGTCGTTATCTAGACTAATGAAATAAACTATCCTTATGAAAGAAAAGTAGAAAATTCAGTAGCATTACATTAAAATTACATTAAAACTTTTTATCCAGTTAACAAATAGCTGTTAATGTCGTGGATAATTTTAAATGGATGTTACTCGCATGGTTCTTTATTTATAGTGAGATTTTAAATTAGCTCATGTTACAGAATAACTGTTCTGATATAAACATTAAGTATCCTCTCTTTTTGCCTCTTTTATTAACATTATTTGAACCTTATTTGTGTGTATCTCTCTCTCTCTCTCTCTCTCTCTCTCATATATATATATATATATATATATATATATATATATATATATATATATATATATATATATATATATATATATATATTATCATAAAAATTAGGGTACCAAATATACCAGCTTTGCTTGAAAGAGGAGTCAACACTCCAAAGTTACAAATTTCTTAGTATAAATAAACACACACGGTTAATGCACCGAATATAAGAAAAATAGCCCTTACTTTTGCAAAACTACATAGAAAAGTACAGACATCTCAGTATCAATTGATTTCACCTTTTGCGCTGAAAACACTTACGATCAACTGAGCTTACTGATAGACTATTTTTCTAAATATATTCACTACACCGTGCGCGTCTGTTCCCTTGAATGCCCCCACGACATTCATAAACGAAGAATAGTAAGTTAAAAATTCAAATAAGATATTATGCTTACTTAAAATAATAATAATAAAGCGGCCAGCAAACTTGACCAAAATAGGTAAAATATACATAACAATTAGGGTACCAAATGTACCAGCTTAGCTAGAAAGAGGATTTAAAGCCACAAAATTCTCACTATAAATAAACACACACATTAACATTACTCTCTCTCTCTCTCTCTCTCTCTCTCTCTCTCTCTCTCTCTCTCTCTCTCTCTCTCTCTCTCTCTCTCTCTCTCTGTATATATATATATATATATATATATATATATATATATATATAGATATATATATATATATAGATATATATATATATATATATAGCAATAAGAAAATGGAGGGAAATAGGTGGTATTCATCAACTTGCAGACATTGTATTGTGTCAATTTACCTGTTCATTTGTTTACTAAAAGGACATCCCTTAGTGGGTTGGATTCACAACCCCTAACTTTATCCCTCTACCACTCTCTCTCTCTTCCCATTACACCGGCATGGTCACATGCTTCCGGTCAATAATCCTTTTCTTCCTTGGCTATCGCCGAGCAAACACGCGAACTACTTCGTCCCTACTTTCAAGTTCGTGCCTCACAGCGTTCATACACACATAATTTTTCTCGTCTGGCCGTAAAGCCTTTTCCGTTTATTTTCCTGTCTTGTTTTTTGTCCGCCACTACATTCCTCCATGGCAAGATTTAATTTGTGTATACAAATTTAATTTGCGGTCCATGGGAAGAGCCGTTTTAACGATGCGTCCTTGTGTGTTTTCTCATCTACGTTTTGTTTGCAATGTCCTGTACCTAGATATGCACCTATACATACAGGTGGATGTCGGTATGCACATACCTGTATGTATATATGCATATACTCATTTACTATTTGTTTTTATATATATATATATATATATATATATATATATATATATATATATAGAGAGAGAGAGAGAGAGAGAGAGAGAGAGAGAGAGAGAGAAAGAGAGAGAGAGAGAGAGAGAGAGAGAGAGAGAGAGAGAGAGAGGCGCAGGCGTGGTTGTGTAGTAAGAAGCTTGCTTCCCAACCATATGTTTCCGGGTTCAGTCCACGGGGGTTTGTATTCTACTTACATTTACTGGTATCTGTTTGTTGGAAATTTAACCTTATTCCTTTAATTAGAGTGCTTAATTGATATCTGCCAGGATTATTTTTACTGCCATGTTTACTTATATACATTTGTGCGTATGCATTTGTGTCTGTGTTTGTACCATCGCCTGACATCTGCTGTTGGTATGTTTACGTCCCTCTAACATAACGGTTCGGCAAAAGAAACCGATAGAATAAGTACTAGGCTTGCAGGGAATAAGTCCTGGGGTCGATTTGTTCGACTAAAACCGTTTAAGGCGGTGCTCCAGCATGGCCACAGTTTCATAACTGAAACAAGTAACAGCATATATATATATATATATATATATATATATATATATATATATAAAATATCTTTGTCACTTAATTCTCTGTTGTCATAGTTGTATGAGGTCATTTTTGTTATGTTGACAGAATTAAAGTTTTATTATACATAATTTTTCGCATACTTTCGTGTACTTGGTGTTGTGCTGCCTTCTGTAATGTTTGTTACGAGCATTCTGTAATGTTTGTTGATGAAGTGCCGATATCGCCGTGATCTTCCGTCAACAGCCGATGAGAGGAGAATGGTTTTGCTGTCTGTGCTTAATGTTTCTTCTCTTTCTCTCTCTGTACATTTCATTTATATATATGTATGTGTATATATATATATATATATATATATATATATATATATATATATATATATATATATATATATATATATATATATATATATATATATGCATGTATGTATATATATATATATATATGTATATATATATATATGTATATATATATATGTATATATTTATATATATATATATATATATATATATATATATATATATATATGTATATATATATATATGTATATATATATATATGTGTATATATATATATATATATATATATATATATATGTGTGTGTGTGTGTGTGTGTGTATATATATATATGTATATATGCGAGTAAAAATAAATACAAAAAAGGTGGGGTTTTTTGTATGATTGTGTATAAAGGAATATATTATTTTGTTTAAAAGAGTTCCAACACTGTCTGTTTTTTATGTTTTATTTATATTCCTGCAGAACCAATGTGGGGTATAGAATATGGAATATACAATATATAATATAATATACAATATATAATATAAAATAAAATAAAATAAAAATGGATGGCACCATGAAAGAAAGTATTGAATGTAGATGAAATATTGAGTGTTCAATATAAAGGATCAAATATATAAATATATAAATATAAATATATAAAGGCTTTAGTTAATATGCCAGACTTTAAAAACCATTGGATGTGATATGCGGGAAATTTGTCTGATATTTCTAGCAGATAGAGTGACACAAACCTGTAAAGTAAACGATTAAACACTTTACAGTATTTCGCAAGATTATGATTCTCTGTCAATGCAATGCATTATATATCAGCTGTTAAACAACGTTAATCATATCAATTAAACAAACTATTTCTACGTTTCCATTATCAAGAAACTCAGTAAACTAATAAACCCAATTTTTTCTGGAATAAGACAATATATTGTCAAAAACATATAAATATATATTTCATGTCAAAATGTAAGATCAAATATCGATTATCTATTGGCTTTCTGAATTTTCTTCTTCAAAATAAGTTTTATTCGTCATATTGTATTTACAAATTGGGTGTATATACATGCTGTACTTTCTGTATGTATATGCTATACTCTCTATATGTGTCTGATGATATTTCAACATTAGTATGTACTTAAAATTTGTACTAAGTAAGTGTTATAAAATTAAGTGTAAAAAGATATTCAGTATCACAATATATAAACACATACAAGACATATTTCATGGGGTGGTGCTATTTAGATAAGTACTATTTCTAGCATTCTGTGCAGTTTTACTCTTCAAGAAGCCATTCCTCAAAGTTGAATGTACATCTTATGTTACATAGACGTTGACGTTTAAATAATAAATCCTGTAACCCGGAAACTCACTTTACTATCTTCTGGGAAAATCTAGGAACAGTGAATGCAAAAGCAAGACTAGAACTATTGTTCAGTCCAACTTTGACTTGGTAAATGATACGCTCTAAAACTGACTGAGGTGTACTATATGAACCAGTTTCTATATAAGCTAGTTAACACCACTGTTACACTAATTTTTAGTAGTTTACATATTTATCGTATTTCAATGTTTCGTTGTTGTAGAAAGTATCTAAATTGCAAATGTTGCATTAATCGCCAGAAAATCCCTCGTTAATAACATAGCTTCAGTTGCTGGTCGAGTTAATGAGAAATACTTAAAGCAATTTCCAGTGAACAGATGGAAGCTAGTCGCATTAATTTAACTCTAAATGATTCGCTGTCGTATAAATTTCCTTTATTGAAGCAGAAAATTGTCGTATTTTGGTTAACACTTGAAAATAATTTATATATTGTGAAACTGGATATATTTTTGTACTTAATTTTATCACAAAATTTATTATAAATTTTAAGTACATACTGATATTGAAATATCAAACACAATTACTGCATATCATTCTTATAATAAATTACAAATATAAAAATATTCATAGGCAGCGTTTAAGAGAATGATACATTTTAAACTCCATCTTAAATGGGGTGGCGCTATTTACAATTAAAGGTTCTGTGTTTGAGAATTTTGCTTTAATTAGCAAAATTTTTAATTTGCCCGTTTCATTCAAATATCGATCCAATAACCACTTTAAAAAATTCAGATAATTATTAGACCGAAAATTCACATTCGACTGAGACTTAAATCAATATTTTTGTACGGCCAACGTTTACCACGAACTGGTAAATGTAAAACGAGGTTATTTCAAACTGTTGTGGATAGGTTTTGAATTAAGATATAATGGGTCTCACGCTGATTTTGACGTTGATATTTTTTCCTGTTGTTCGATTGACAGAATTACTTACTAAATTAATTATGGCATAAGCGGCTGAGTATTCCACAGAGACTTGTGCTATTAACGCAGCCTACGGGAAAACTCAGTATGATACTGTAAGACAAAGTTGATTGTTGAATTACCGGTACAACTCATACGCAGGCTTCCACACACTTTCTGCCTATTCAGTCTCACTCACAAGGCTTGTGACCCGAGGTTATGTTAAATGACACTTTCCCACTGTGTCGTGTAGTGGGATCGAACCCGAAATCTCAAGATTGCGCAATAAACTCTTTAACCATTCATTTTTGCCTTCCTGACAAAAAGATCTGTAATAGGGTTCGTTTTTGTACTTCCTGACAAAAAGATCCATGAGAGGGTTCGCAAGAAAATGTTTTAATATTGAAGAACCCGTACATTGAATTGGTTTACCGTTAACTTTGCAAATATCAAATAAAAATTTTTGGAAAGTAAAACTAGGAGTTGTGGCATTCATACATTTCTGATGTCATAAATTAAGTGAGGGAATAAATGATTCTCTGTGGGAATTGAAAATGGGGCGTAGATTTGCAATGCTTTAAATATATGTGTAGGAACATTTGTTTCATCTGTTATCGTAAAATCTCAAATATCACTTTGAATAGAATATCTTTCCACAGCAAGGTACAGTCACCTACACTTTGGTGTCCTCTTACTAGTTGCAGAGGTTCTGAAAAAGATCATAGACTCTGCCATTCTACCTCTAAGCCATTTATTAAATCCAAACAAAACCATCTTTGCTAATTCTGCATAAACGAATTCCCTATTTTGTTTACATTTGCCCTTATTCTCGTGTATGCTCTGAACATTCCGTTTAGATTTTCTTCATCTGATTTCTAACGTCAATCTTTACACCTCACCAAGATTGCTAGAGATATCTTCAGAGAAGACTTGGAGAAAAATATCTTTGTTCTTAAATTGTTACCATAGATCCAGTTATCAAAGATGGTATGTTCTATAAGAAACCAATCAGCTTGATCGATGCTGAAGAAACAAATGTTCGAGTCGCATGTAGCAGAATAGGAAATATTATTCTGGCGTCGAAATTGAAAGAAAATATTAGTCGATATTATTAGGCATCTATTCCAAAACGTTTTCGGTAAGATTTACTTTAAAATAGTCCCGACTTCATTTTTATTTTATTAGATCACAATGTTTTGGTGCACATTTCCTATATTATATAATAACATGTATCTGAGGTGTTATATTTCAGATTTTAATTTAATTGGCTTATGAACAAAATAACACTTAAATGAAATATTTACAGCAAATATTTAACTAATTCCTTCAAAGATCAGTTTCTGTGACTTCACGGCTTTCATCAGTCTGCGCACGTGCGCGTGTGTGTGTAGAGAATGTATCCAGACATTTGTGGTAACTATATGAAGCAAGTGATATAGTAACGCGTGTGGAAGTATCTGATAGTTGGATCGACATAGAATATAGAAATCAATTAAATTACCCTGATTTTTCATTTATAACAACTAACAATAATTTGTGTGTGAGTATGTATTATTTTTCATTGAACAGTAAATGTATTTTGAACAGTTTGATTTGATTTCAAAGGTTTGTTTATTTATAAAATTAAACATCACAAGAATGTACTTTGAATGGATTCTTGAAAAGGTTTTTAATTCAATAGAGGTGAAAGGATTCTATATTTAGAGAGATCTTATTTTGCAATATTTTTTTTCAAAACATTATTCAAGTACTAGTCAACAATAGAAAGATGCTTATAAAATAAGTAGAATAAATTTGTGAAATGAATAGGAAGCAAAGCGTTAGTGCTCTTCAAAATATGATTTTCTTTATCGTTAAATAGTTTTCTTGCTTCTATTAGTGGTATTCTAACAAGACGAGCATAATTATACCCATTTCTGTCTGACAGCAATGTATGTAACTGATCAAGTTATTGGTATAATTAAAAATTCTATTAAATATAACATCAAGGCAATTGTCCGTGTTAGAAATAGAAATATTGATATGCTAAAGACAAATTGCTTTACATTATAAATTCCTCGGCTTTTCTATTTCGGAGAAACAGTTTCAAATTTTATGAGTTTTATTTATCGATTTCAGTCCATCCATTTATTGATTTTTAATCCATCTATTTGTTAATGTTTAATTATGAACCTCAACATCATTTGCATTAAAGAGTGATATGCAATTTATAATGGCCTTGGATATTGTTAAACGTAATCTTGTGCATTGAAACGAATATTTGGAGAATTTGACAGCTTGAAATATTAACCAAATCAGCTACAATAGCAGTCCTTGAGAAGTTACAACTCTCATCTCATTATCGGTCATGGTCTTTTAGATAAGCAGTGAAATGCTTAAAATGGGCAAGTTATAATTTTAAAAGCAGCAAATACAAGCTGAATAGTAAAATATCTTCGCATAAATTGAGGAGCATTGGAATATACTAATAATGTTGCTTAAGCAGACTTTTAGCAACTGGGGCAGCTATACAGATGCAGCACATTCAGACAACGGATTAGTATATGGTGCTCCATGGAATTTTCATAACAATAATAAAAACATGAGATTAGAACTACATTACAATTTTACAATGTACAAAGCAAAATGATGAGGAATGATAACACTTTTAGATTCAACTAAAGAACTGCCTTGGGAAACTGGTTTTCTATTTACTGATTGTTCATTCAAACTAGAAATATTTAAAGAAAGAAAAGGTCGGCTTTAAAAATTTTTAACTATCCTGCTAAAAACAGATAATTACTAATTTGAAAACAATAACCAAGTAACAATGATTTGGCTGACAGGCATGTAGATATTAATAGAAATCTGAAAGCAAATGAATTCACAAAAAGAAAAAAAATAGTATAGATTACCCTCAAAATCTATCACAAGTTAAATTAATTGGTAAAAACAACGTCAAAGGTGGAATGTTGGAAAGAATCTATAATTAAACTATCAAACATTAACCCTCCATTATCACAACTAGATTTGGCAACATCAAAAACATTAAACAATGAGCAATGATTTCTGTTGGCTAGGAGCAGGCTGTATTACTTTAAACTGTATTCTACCATGAAAAGCTCGTATATGTTCTTGTAGAGATTATATTCAGAAACTATAAAGCACCATCCTTTCCAATGCAAAAACTGAAAAGGACCAATTTGAAATTGGTCTTCAAAAGCTTATCAAGGCTGGAATTCATTCTCAAAGATCGACTAATTATATATAAGATCTTTCAGTTCTTGGAAACTACAAAAGGATTTAACAACAGAAACATTTGGCTGTTCTTCTTTCATCTGTCTTTTCTATTTTTCTAATTTGCTTTAGTTTTTCTTATATTTTCGTCTAATATATAGGAAATATTAGGTACCATTTTTAGTTTGTTATGGCTTTTCCGCTTCAGCCACCAAAATCTGTGAATTATCCCATACAAAATGCGCAACGGAGAATAACAAAATCATTACCTGTTCAATAATAAATTTAGAAGAAATTATTCTTTCGCCTATTTAAATTCCAATTCAACCTGTTTGTAGAACTGAATTTTCTCATTCGTCTTTTTCGAACATACGGAACACTTTTCTCATAAATTTTCTAAACATCATTTTGTGTTTAGAATACTGAATGTAGTGATCTGCAAAGAATTTTTTGTCTATTTCACATAATGAATTAATACTTCTTTGCGTAAACATTTCGTTTGAGGGTTATTTTTTATTATTAGCCAATTAAATACCTCTGAATGCATATATCAGTCAGTATATTTTTATAAGTATATTTATCATAACGTTTGTGTTATGTACTGTGTATTTCTCTGAGCTTGTATACGTGTATATGTATGATTTTATATAGTCAATAATAGAACTTCACACAAATAAAGCCTTCAAACCACATAACTTTCAATCACTCCCTAACCTTTCATCATCTGACGCAAGATCCCCTCCTCCAGTGACCTCAAAATTCCTTGTCTTGTAAGTTACTTGGTGACCCTGCTGGTGTTGGGGTCACGTAGAAAACAACCAGTCCAGAGTGTAAAGTGGTTGGCATTTGGAAGAGCATCCAGCCGTACAAATCCTGCCAAAACAGACACAGTAGCCTGGGGTGGTCAACTGTCAACCGTGCTACCTATGCATGCATTGAAGGCGGATGTCAAATGACGATGATGATGATGATACACACACACATACATGCATACATACATACATACACACACACATACATACATAAACATACACACATACACACACACACATATCTACTATATAAATGCAAATGTGTGGTTATGTATGTGTATTTAGCTCAAAAAGGCTTTGAAACGGTGCATCCTCAAGAAAAACGAATTTGACTTTCGAATTCTACGTCCCACAAACAATATCATTTATAAATAATAATAGAATAATATAATTTACTACGGGAAATAACTCAACTTTTAAATCGATAAATCTCCCACTGTCTATCTGTCACCACCAAACTCTTTCTCTCTGTATTTACCATACTCTTTGACACTCGCCCTCTGTATATGTATTAACTCTCATGCATTGCTTTCAATTTATTTAACACCTCATCTTCTTGTTTACTTTCATTTTATCACAGCTATCACGTACAAAATTTCTGTTTTCTGATTGGGTAAAAATGATCAAAATTTAAACCTCTGTAATATCTTTTGAAAAATTTTCTGGAATAGACGTGATTATTCGATTGTTTCCTAATCACACAGTTCCTGGTTCAGTCCCACTACGAGGCTCCGTGGGCAAGAGTCTACTATTAAAGCCTTCGTCTAACTAAAGCCTTGTGAATGGATTTGTTAGACGGAAACTGAAAGAAGCCCGTCGTATATGTGTATGTGCGTATGTATGTGTATATGTTTATGTGTGTGTGTGTGTGTGTGTGTGTGTGTGTTCTACGCGCGGGTCTTAGTTCCCTACCACCGTTTGGAGACAGGTGTTGGTTTGTTTACGTCCCCGTAACTTATCTAAAAAGATCAATAGAATAAGTACTGGGGTTGATTCATTCGACTAAAACTCCTCAAGGCGGTGTCCCAGCATGGCCGCAGTCCGATAACTGAAAGAAGTAAAAGGTAAATGATATTTCTAAGATAGGCAGGAACGCTAACTTAGAGTAGCATGTATATGCGTGTGTGACGCAAAAATTGCAAAGAATAAGTTAACATTAACAATTATATTGTCTGGTGTGTAACATTATTTGCACTTGAAAGTTGCTGCTATGATTTTATTAAAATTTCTTTGAACCACATCATTGCACATTAAAGTTTATTAGATAAGATCAACTTAAAATTATATAATCGACAGTTAAACTTCACATAAATAGGATTATCACTTTTCAAAGTTACTTCTTCAGAGACTTTATAGAAATTAGAGCCAGCATTGAACATTATAGCGTTTTGTATACGAATACGTCGACGTAAACAATGCGGTCGAAGAGTGAAAAATAGGTAATAGGTGTATATGTCATATTTCAGGAATTCTTGCTCCTTCGGCACCACATCTAACCTATTAATCATCCACGAACACAAAGCTTAAATAGCCACTAAATAACACATTTACATATTAAACTTATTCCTGGAAATTGCTATGTACATATTAATTGCTTGCAGGGACACCATATTTTGTTATGCAACCATAATACATTTCCAAGTATTTTAACGGCTTACAAGTCAATGCAGTGATTGCGTCGCACTGCTAACACAGGTACGATATAGTATTGACTTAAAAGCCTTTAATATACTTGGTAGTATATTATGACTGCATAACAAAATACGGTGTCACTATTAGCAATTAATAAATAGGATTTTGTGACTGCATGACCAGAAGTCTGAACATACACGCTTATTGTGTTGAATTATACTTACCTATAAATGTTTGAAGACAAGTACAAAAATGTTTAGTGTGTGGGTGAGAAGCTGCATTATATATTTTAACATATATACGTGTAAGCTTTCATAGGTGTGTGTATAAGAGCACGCATTCTTACAGACATAAAAGCTGAAATACCTGGTCTGATCAATAAATATCCGGACTGTTCCTATAGTAACGAAGCTAAAGCAAGGAAAGTGAAGCCGCTTGACAAAGATTGACCTGCAACTCTGCTGTGCATACGCACTAAGTTTTAACGTTCTAGCTCACAGCAGAGTTCAGGGTCACTCTATGTCAAGCGGCTTCACTCTGCGTGCTTTAGCTTCGTTACTATGGCTACAGTCTGGATACTTATTGACCAGACCTCGTACATATATTTGAGAGACAAAGATATGAAAGAGGATGTGTGTGTAAGTGTGTGTGGGGTGTGTGTTAATAGATATGTAGATATGATATATTTGAAGGCCACTGAGATGAGGAAAAAACAAAAAGTCGTAGTTAATGGACTGAAAAGTTCAAACAACCATATCTAGGACTTTTACATGACAGCAGAGATTCTACTTCTGGCATCTAGTCTCGAGATGTTTAAGTTTATTCAATTAATAATCTCTGCCACCTTTACAAAAAAGTGTAATGAAGCTTTTCTTATATTTTTTAGGATATGAATAAGTGTATAAACAATTTTTTCCTTGTAGCCTACAGTTCACTTATATAACACTCCCAGTTACATAATTGAGAAGTTAATAGAGTTATTGTAAAATTCTTTCAGGCACAAGACCTGAAATTTTGGAGAAGGATACCAATCGATTTCATCAATACCAGTGCTCAACTGATACATATTTTATCGATCTCGAAACGATGAAATGTAAAATTAAAAACAGAATGTAAAACCAAAAGTAATGTCGCCAAGCATTTTGTCTGGCGTGCTAACGATTCTGTGGTACGAATCCACGAGTGTGAATATGTTCATCTTGTAATTGACACAGAGGGAAATAACAAAACTATGTGGAATCTAAAAACAGAAACAATTCCTATCATAGTAGGTGCCTTAGGTATAATAAAATAATATTCAGACAAATACATAACAAAAACACCAGGACTTACAAATATATATAACATACAGAAAATTGCACTACTGGGCACTGCACACATCCTACGCAAAACACTTTCAATACAGTAACCATAAGAGCACCACAGCAAACCACAGCACATACCCAAGGCGCACAGAGCTGCACTCGGTAGTGAAGTGAAAGCACGTTATAAAAATAAAACTACTGAACAATAATAATAATAATAATAATAATAATAATATCAGTCGTATGTAGTATATAAAATGTATTATACAACTGAATAAGTGGGAGAAACTATGAACCTAAGACAGTTAAAGTGACTTTCTCTACAAGTTGCATTGAATATTCAGTTACATGTAATATGTTATATAAATGTTCTTTGATGAATTATTGTTGCATTTTTTGAATAGCTCATTCCACAAAAAATGTGCCTGTGGTAATATCCAGTTTATCAATTGGAGACCACTTTAGTTGGGTCTGCCAAGTGAAGGACAGCTGCCCACGAAATGACAGACACTAGATATAGTGAATCATTTTAGTTATACTATCGACCATTCTCTTGTCACAGAGGTGATTCTGTTGCTTACGACGTGTATATTGAAACATGTAGCTTCCATCATCAGTATGGAGCAATTAGCTCAAAATAACATCAGTCAAATATTTGAGATTTCAATTTTAAATATCAGTCTGCATGCACTCTTATCGATGTTCTGGTTGTTTTCGAAACCCTAAACAATTTTTTTGTAACTGACTTTGTTGTAAATTGTAAATTTCATAATATAAAAGGAATTGTTTGTTGCAGTGGCGTAGCTAATAGGAGAGCAAGAGAGGCGACCGCCCCAACCACGAGCACATTTTTCAGAATTGGCACCTTATCAACAATTTTTTAAAACTCTTTAGTTATTCCATGTCAGTTGTAAGTTTCATACATTATGACATTGTTACTTGAAACATGAAATTAATGAATGTAGAATACAATTATGTGTATTATAACTAATGAAATATTTCGTGGAATATAAGAGAAATAAGTTAATTGTCTGGTATGTGCCGCGGTTCCTTTTTTCTTATGTGCTCGCTCCCGCTAACTTTAAAACCTGGCTACATCTCGTTGTCTTTACGCTATTTTTATCGAGGTTTTAGAAGTCTTTGATGAAACCCTTGGTGGCCAGATTAGTTGCATATTATTGAAGACTGTCAGATCTTGTAATAATAATTATTCACAAACTGTAGCTATTTGATCAGATAGTACTGACATTTCAAAAGAAAATGAAATGTACTCGAACGAAATTGGTAATTTGCAAACCATTGACTATTCTATGCTTTCGGACTGATATTGTGCATATGCAGTGTGTTGGATAATGTGTGCAGTATATTGGAGAATTCACTCTCTGTGTTAGAGGATACATGCTCTTAAAAGCGTGTATTTTCAACAAAACTGTCTTACAAGATCCCTTAAAGTTTGCTGGCTAAGGCAAATAATAATAATTGGAAGTGTTATCATGTTCAATGTTTTGTCTTGGTATAAAAGATGGGCTACAGCAAATATTTTGCTGAAATACCACAGAGTTGCTTGTCAGTTATTTGACCCAGAAAGGTTGAAAGGCAAAGTCGACCTCGGTGGGATTTGAACTCAGAACGTAAAGATGGACAAAATGTTGCAAAGCATTTTGCCCAGCATGCTAACGATTCTGCCAGCTCGCCAGCTTAATAATAATAATAATAATAATAATAATAATAATAATAATAATAATAATAATAATAATAATAATAATAATAATAATAATAATAATAATAATAATAATAATAATAATAATAATAATAATAATAATAATAATAATAATAATAATAAAACACTATGGAATAACAACAGAAAAAAGATGGTATAAACACACGCCAGAAAAGGTCACAGAAAACGAGAAAGCAACCATACTCTGGGATATGCCAATACACACAGATAGAGAAATTAAGGCAAATAGACCAGATATAGTTGTCAAAGATCATGAAGAAAAAAATGCTTTCTAATTGATGTATCAATACCAGCAAATGACAACGTTTCTCTAAAAGAAATGGAAAAACTTTCAAAATACAAAGACCTGGAAATAGAGGTAACTCGAATGTGGAATCTAAAAACAGAAACAATTCCTATCATAGTAGGTGCCTTAGGTATAATAAAATAATATTCAGACAAATACATAACAAAAACACCAGGACTTACAAATATATATAACATACAGAAAATTGCACTACTGGGCACTGCACACATCCTACGCAAAACACTTTCAATACAGTAACCATAAGAGCACCACAGCAAACCACAGCACATACCCAAGGCGCACAGAGCTGCACTCGGTAGTGAAGTGAAAGCACGTTATAAAAATAAAACTACTGAATAATAATAATAATAATAATAATAATAATAATAATAATAATAATAATAATAATAATAATAATAAACTTTGACAAAAATGTGTGTGTCGCCAACCGGGAAAAATTTCCATTTCCAAAGTCATACTGGAATGAAAATTTTGAGAACAGATATTCAGAATTGACTTCCAAGTTACAGAATATACATAATGATCCCAATTTATTAAACAACAAGCTCAAACAACTTTAGTGTCCACAGAAGAAGCTCAGAAATCACTCGAAACTTACACTAAGTGACCATAAGCTATTCGAGAAACTAACCAAATTAAAAGCAGGAAATACAATTATTTCAAAGCAAGACGAAAACAAAAACAGAAAAAAATAAAGAAAAAAAAGCAATACTCCAATTTTATCCAGTTGTGTAACTGTATTACATACATACATACATACATACATACATGCATGCATGCATACATACATACATACATACATACATACATACATACATACATATTTTATATAGCAATTTTTCTCAACCGATCAATGAACTGATTGAGTAAATCAATCAATAATAAACCAATAATGACTGCTGGAATCAGTTGTAAGATAAATTTACTACTGTAGTGACACCTTATAGCAGGCGACTGTTATATGTTCAATGTCCGGAGTTTTATCCACGCATGCGCAGGGACTAGTTCCGGAAGGAATACAGGAAGAGTCTCATGCGCATGCGTAGAGTTCGACACCGAGCTTTGGCGCCTTTTCTCAGTCTCTTCGTTGACTGATCCCCGTCGAGCCAAGACGTCCAACAAAGCTCTCTCACATGTCAGCACCAGAGCATCACAAATAACCACGGAAATCATTCAGGAGGCGTCTCAGTAACCGAGGGCGACGAGCTACCGAATTCCCTCCAAGCGTGAACTGAATTCCACTGTAAATAAATATTGTTATGTTGTTCAGAATCTGCGTTCCGTTGTTTCTTCTAGAAATTTAATGTACGGAAGCGGTGTACACCTAATGGTGTATAACCACTTTCCTACACTACAATGAGGTAATTTGTAATGGCCATTATTTATACCTTGTCTTTTAAATAGATAAATAAATAAATACACACACACACACACACACACACACATGCATATATATATATATATATAAACATAATTAAGGGATCAGCAACAGTTGCTTCACCACATACCGATGTTCAGAAATAGCAGCTTGGTAAAAATTATTAATTATTAATTTATTAATAAATTAATATTCCTTTACCTTTTTATTTGTAACATATATATATATATATATATATATATATATATATATATATATATATACGCACGCACGCAGCTGGTTAGCATGATCACATCATTTTAACTACAGAAATAGCGTTGGAAAAGTGAACTGTTGTCCCCTCCCCCCATTTGTTGGTAGGCCAACAGACTATTACCTTAGCAAGGTGCAGCTTCCCACTGGCAAGTTACGTAAAAGTGGAATCCAATCAACTATTTTAAAGCTACATTAATAGCTTCTGTCATCGTATGGTGTCAGTTGGTGACTATAGAAATTATCTGGTAAATATTTATAAATTTGAGTCCTCAGTGACTTTTTATGTGAAAGAAATCTATTAACGCAAAAGTTGTTTGAATTTATCCTCTCCCACACACAATTGCATCTTTGTGCTAATGTATAGCTCCACTGCAGTAAACAACTGAATCTTTTCTATGTAGCAGTCAGCATACTTAAATTAAAATCATTATCTTTTATCTTCTTTTGTTTGCATACATCGATCTTCAACCACAAATATTCCAGTTAATCTACGACACTAATGTATTGTTTTTAATGTGTCTCGCGCAGTAGAATAAGAAGTAAGGTAAATTCTAATACTGCAATTCAGCATTAATACCTTATTGTAGCTATTTCGGCTTCCATACACTGCTAACGTCTAAGTCTTAGGAAAAGACATAAACGTCAAAACGGCTCTGTTGAGAGAGACATATAAATATTTATCTGTCGTTATTTTTTTATACTTAGCTATTATATCTAATTGGGATTTATAAGTGTAGCAGTGTGATGGAGTCCTATAACTGTAGCTACATTAGTCTGTAGATTTGCTTTTGTGTGTGATAAAAAGGAGTATGCGTATTGTAATGTAATATCTATATTTATGGGACTATGTATCTTTCTCAACATAATTGTTAGTGAGGATTGTGTTATCAGTCGTGTGTGTAGATTAAATGTATGACAATAAGAAAAGGACGTATGTATTTGAAGTACATTTGTGCAAATTATATTATTAAGGCGATGAGCCGGCAGAATCGTTAGCACACCAGGCAAAATGCTTAGCGGTATTTTGCCTGTCGCTACGTTCTGAGTTCAAATTCCACCGATGTCGACTTTGCCTTTCATCCTTTCGAAGTCGATTAAATAAGTACCAATTACGCACTGGAGTTGACGTAATCGACTTAATCCCCTCCCCCAAGCTGCCTTTGTGGCAAAAATTTGAAATCATTTATTACCTCCGCCTTAGCGGAGGCAGATGTATTGTTTTCAGTCGTGTTTGTTTGTTTGTCTCAAGAACCGCTGGATGGATTCGGATGAAACTTTCAGGGATGTTTGAACTCATGACTGGCACGAACTGATTAGATTTTGGTATCGATCTGATACCGGACAAGGATTCTGGATTATTTTTCTTGTTTTTTTACTTAATTTTTGAGAGTGGTCGGGTTCATTTTCAGTATTCTCGTTTGTGAGAGCAGTCGAGTTTATTTCAGATATTCTCATTTTAAAAATCATCTCTAACTAATCGCTAGGAAGACGTTGGTGTTGCGTTGGCGGAGGTTTGCGCTCTCTGAGTGCTCTTGTTGTTGTGGTGGTTGTTGTTGTTGTTGTTGTTATTATTATTATTATTATTATTATTATTATTATTATTATTATTATTATTATTATTATTATTATTATTATTATTATTATTATTATTATTATTATTATTATTATTATTATTATTATTATTATTATTATTGTTGTTGTTGTTGTTGTTGTTTTCTTCTTTCTTCAAATTTTCTTCCATTTCTCGCCGAGTGTTTTCCGTACACCTAGGGCAGAGAAACTCGTTGCATGCATTCCCAGTTCACACACGCAAATTCACAGGTAAAACATGTATTTAAGAAAAAAGAAGTTCATGAATGGATGTTGTTTTCATAGCGATAATGCTCTTCTCAATACATGAGTCGTTTCAGTTAGCACAATTTTTTGCACTTCCTGTAGGGATGGTAAGCCTGGTATCATTTTCAAATAGGTTTCAGTACCCTTTTTTATCATTCCTAGAGATCCTACAATCACTGGTATGGTAGTTGCCTTGAGGTGCCACATTTTTTCAATTTCTATTAGCAAGTCTTTATATTTACTGATCTTGTCAAATTCTTTCGGCGCTATATTATGATCAGAGGGAATACTCATGTCAATTAATAAACACGTCTTCTTTGTCTGATCTTTTATAATAATATCTGGTTTATTAGCTTTTATAGCCTTGTCAGTATGTACGGGGAAGTCCCAGAGAATCGATACATTTTCTCCCTCAGTCACAGCTTCAGGATGGTGTTTATACCATTTGTCGGCGGTTTTGATTTTATAATGCTGACATATTGTCCAATGTAAATATTATTATTATCATCATCATCATCATCATCATTATTATTATTATTATTATTATTATTATTATTATTATTATTATTATTATTATTATTAAGGCAGGAGCTGGCAGAATCATTAGCACGCCGGACGGAATGCTTATCGGTATATCATCTTTTCTTCACGTCTGAGTTCAAATTCTACGTGAGTCGACTTTACCCTTCATCCTTTTGGGGCCGAGAAAATAAGTACGAGTTGAGCACTGAGGTCTATGAAATCGACTTACCCCCTCGCCACAAATTTCAGGCCTTGTGCCTTTAGTAGAAAGGATTATTATTATTAGGGCGGGAGCTGGCAGAAGCGTTACCGCGCCGAGAGAAATGCTTAGCTGCATTTCGTCCGTCGCTACGTTCTGAGTTCAAATTCCGCCGATACCGACTTTGCTCTTCATCCTTTCGAGGGTTAATGAAATAGAGTACTAGTATAGCACTAAGGTCGATATGATCGACTAGTCCCCTCCCATTAATGTTAGATCTTGTGCCTATAGTTGAAAGGATTATTATTATTATCATTTGCCTATATTCTAATGAGATTAACAAGTAATTGTTTAACAGTTTTTCAGATCTTCTGTAATATATGTGGAGATTTTGTTTTTCAAACTTTATTTATTGGTTTCCATTCCTTTAAGATTTGTTTCTTAGGCGAAAAGACGAGTAAATCAGATCCTAACTATAGTGTTTGATATCCATTATTCACAACAAATAAGAATACTGAATTCTCCAATCTAATGTAAAAGGGGTACCTTAATTTCATTGATTCATAAAATAGAAATCATTGAACTAAGATTAACTTCGTCATTCTGCTGATATATTCTGCGTAGAATGTATCATTTACGCAGAATGATGTATCCTATCATGTGATACAAACTGCGTAGAATGTATCACATTTTAATGTATCATAGAGCTTATTGGTTGGTTGTTTCCTGGAAACAACGAAATAAGTTAATATTACATACGTTATGCAGAGATGCTGCACACCAGATGTCTCTGAAGTTCAGTAAGCGAGGATAGAAGAAGAAGAAGAAAAAAAACAATATCGATTAGGTTAGTAAATCAATAACATGGATGTTGAACCTTTGATGTTAACTATTGCAGTTAAAGAGATACCTTTCGGGTAGTAATGACTCATTGGTTCTTAATTATATAATTTCATAAATAATCAATAATTGTTACAGACGCCATCTTGATTGTATCGTTAAGAAGTTCTCTTCGCAACAACGTGGGTTCGGGTTCGATCTCAAGGTGCAATACTTTGCAAGGTGAGATTTCTATGGCAGCCTACCGAAGGTGCCGTTCACATTCTTCGGGTAGTAAGAAACTTTAGGGAGATCTGAACAGCATATCTTCAGAGAATAAACACCACACCACTCATGTAATTGCTTCGATTCTTAACTACTTATATTCAAAGGAAGCTGGGCCGCATCCAGGTCGTGATTCCTGGTTACCTCTCACCTGCTACATTTTGTGCTACTGTCTGCATTGCAATCATCCTAGATGTTAAGATGCCCCAGAGCCCAGTTTAACACTTCTCCTTTATTTGCTTTTAGTAGAGTCCATTCTGTTGCAAGTATCCTGCCTCCTTAACTCCTACCACTCACGAAGGACTGAAAGAAGTTACAGGCAGTTGTCTCCCTCCCTTAACTGATTAATTAAAAGGTAAAAAACAACATATATTATATTGGTTAAAGAAAGCTCTATTGCTCAGCTCTACACTTCTAAAGTGGCTGGTAGCTAAAAGAAAAAATAACTGGTTGATTGCACAACTTGTGTCGCAGTTACAAATGGTAAAGTAACTAACTAATGACAAGAAACATTTATAAAACGACTAGACTGATCGGCTGGGTAAAACAGCCTTGTATCAACATATTACGTCAATTCTCAATTTTTGCAATTCATGTATTAAAAGCAAATTTTTTAAAGATCAAAGCAAAATATAGACAATGTAGCACTGAACTCCATGAATTGGTGTCTTTTGTGTGATAAATAAATATTACATGAAAGGGATGAGTCCAAAGACCGAAGGCCAGCTGAAAAGTTCATGGGCTGACCAAGATACTCTCATGGAATATGACCAAATGAGGTTTATTTTTCGGCCCCCCACCACCACTGCCTTGCAGTCCACACACTTCTTCCATTGGTGTTGCAGTGCTTGGATCCATTGATGAAGCTTTTATCCTGTTTATCAAAAAAAGTTATCAACAGCAGACATGACGTCGTCATCACTGCGATACTGGTTCCCATCTTAGTGGGGGGTTTTTCATGTTGGGGAACAGCTGATAGTCAGATGGGGCCAAATCAAGAGAATAAGGAGGCCGATCAATCAGTTCAAAGCCACAGTCACACACAGCAACCATTGAAACCAAGGACATATGTATTGGAGCATTATTCTGATAAAACGACACCTTTTGCTCAGTTTTCCTGGGCATTTGGTCCTGATAGCCTTTCGCAACTGCCTCAGCAAATTGGCATAGTATTCTCCATTGATGGTGACTCTTTTGAAGATAATCCTTTTGCATCCCTCCAAAACAGGCCTTCACCATCACAGCAGATGATACGACCTTGGCCTTCTTTGGAGCAGGTGAGAAGGGGTGTTTCCACGGCATAGATTGTCTCTTTGTCTCTGGCTCAAAGTGATGGACCCAACACTTATTCTGGGTTAGGAAACGTTCAAGAAAACTATCTGAATCTGCCTCAAACAATGTCTGATTTTTCTGTGATGTGATCAGCCGGGTGCGCGTTTGATCAGGTGTCAGAAGATGTGGCACCCACCGAGCAGAAACCTTGTCATGCCAAATTTACTGTGCAAAATATTCTCAACACTCTCATGAAATATGCTAACAGCATTGGCTATTTGATTTATAGTCAATCGCCTGTCATCTATCAGCATGCGGTGAGCACAATGTTTTCCTTGGTGGTGGCAGTTGCAAGACATCCAGAAAATGAGTCATCTTCAAGACTCTCCTTCCGCCTCTTAAATTCAGCTGTTCACTTTTGTAGTGTTGATAAAGTTGAAGTGTCCTCTCTTGATGTAGCAACCATGTCAGCATGAATGTCCTGGGGGAGTGCGGGCTAAACCTTTTATCTACAGGTACTTGATAACACCGCGATGCCAAATTTTGTCCTTTTTCAAGAGAAATCGCTATTAGTTATTTTTGAAGTCTTCTTTGAACAGTCAGATGTTAGTTTACAGGAAAAGAAACAAAACAGTTATTAATAAAGAGTTGAAATTAATGCTTGCAATATTTCACAGCTCTAGCATAGCTCCTTTATAATCAGCCAATGAACTTTTCAGCCCACCGTCGAATATAGTCTACATGCAGTTGAATCAAGATAATCAAGAAGTATTATCGCAGGATTTTTAAATCTCAAGACCTAGTCTTCAGTATCGCACCAACGCTAATAGATTACTTTCTCTCTAAGCACAACTGGTTTATATATGAGTGTATTATCATTGTTCTTCATTGTAATGCGAATGTTTACAAGGTTGTTGTGATCCATATTTGTTTTAAGTATTTTTGTCATTAGTATTGAGATTATTATTGTTGTTATTATTATTAATTTCATTTTTTGTTTCTACATCTAATTTCTATAAATATTTGCCATAACATATACACTATCCAAAATTCATTTCTTTTCTTGATAGTTTTTTTTTTCTTTTAAGACTGCTCTTCTTTTCTGCTACTTTTTCTTTCTCAGTGTAAAGAGTAAAAAGTCGTTTTATAAAAACCAGATTTCGAGGCAACAGCATCTTTTATTTGCTTGTCTTACATCTGAACTGTTGATGAGTATTTGCATGGCTTATGTCCAATATTCTTTGAACCGACTTTAACGTAAAGTGAGTAGAATTAGCTAAAACAGAACCGTTATGTGAATTATTCCATGATAGTCTTAGCCAATTGGAGAACAGTAAACTAACATGGCATGCGATATTTTCCCTTACTGAGCCAGTAGATATGGGCTATGTGGTAATAGTGATTGCACTGACACATCAAATAGTTTGCTCACTACAATCGACTTGGCTAGCTGTCATTCTGAATTTAAAGTTTGTATATAAAAGAATATATACTAAGAGGGTATTTAAAAGTATATGTTAAATGTACACGCACGCGCGCACACGCATGTAAAGTCTAGTCAGCACTGATGAATTTGAAACTAAAGTTTTAAATGAACACCCTACCATTTGTGAAATCAAATACTCGAACTAATATTTTCAAAGATTTTCCTGTAAACGGTGTGATTAAATCGAGAGCAAATCTTTCAAATATGCTCACACTGAATTCTTTCTCTGTACGAAAGTCCTTGATCTTGACAAGAGATCTGAACTTGTCATGATATTTTCGAGGGAGCATACCAATGGTGGTTCCCGTCTCTTTGGGTATATTTTTAAAGACTCCACCTTGTCGGTTAAATATTGACAAATTGGACACACTACCTTGTTCCTCAGAACGTAAAGAGCTGGAGTACATATTGTAAAACATTTATCCAACCAGTCTATTCACCAGTCTACTGACGTGGCCTGCTATTCTATTTTAGCCAACTCGGAAGCATGAAAGATGACGTCGTCGGATCTAACTTCTGACAGTAAAGAGCCAGAACACGTATTGGTTTCAAATTGGCTTCAAATTTAGGATCAAGGCCAGCAATTTAGTGGGAGGGGTTAAGTCGATTACATCGACCCCAGTGCTCAGCTGGTACTTATTTTATCGACTGCGAAAGGACCAAAGGCAAAGTAGATCTCGGCTAAATTTGAAGTTGAAGCAAATATTGCATAGTATTTTGTTGGACGCTCCTAACATTTCTGCTAACTTGCCGCCTACACTGAATTACGTGAATAAAAATAAAAATTAACAGTGTCGTGGAGAAACAAGTAGTTCGGACATCCATACTTTTTCCAACTGTGTTCAGTAACGTTGCTCTACGTTATATCAGAAAGCCGCTCATTATTTTACATTATCAATAATAACCAGCTATTATTTCTTTATATACGTGTAATGTCTTTTGAAAGCATAAACCTGAGTGTAGGTCACATATTTAAAAAATTAGGCTCTTCTTGCTATTTATTAGTGCCTTCTAAAAGCAACCATTAATAATAAGCTGATTTTGTAACCTACTTTCTACTTCAAATTGTAATCATTTTACCTTTGGTGTATTGTTATATTTCTGGCAAACTGTATGAACATTATTTAATCTCATATCGACTTGACTATAAATCTCAGGCCTTGTGTCTAAGTAAGAAGACCTTGCTTCTAAATTGCCAAACTTTACAAATATATTTAGTTTTTCAGCAGTTTGATAATCATGTTAGATTATAACCTCTATTTTAAACATTGTGGTCAACACCTTCATATTCTCTGTTTTTAATTCAAGCTTTCCTGTCATACAAGATCCATAAGAACAGATCAGTTACTCATAGTCTGGAAAGTAATAGTTTTAAATTTTCAGTAGCAAACAAAAATCGAATACGATTTAGTTTTTTTATGTAACTGCATATTCCTAATGTTTTGCTATTATGAAACATTGTTAGTTTATTGGTTAACATGCACCTGGGGAAAGAAGAGCTATCGTGTGTATTAATTGTTCTTGATTATCTATTTATTGTTTCAGATATATTTACAGTTGTATCGTATTTCGATTCTATTAGACACTTGATATCAGTTTAAACAAGGATATTGTGAACAGAATTTCGTTATAGAATTTTTCAGAAATATGTCCCTGAGCAATTTCTATGACGTAAAATCACTGAACTTGTACAGTCCTTTAGTGAACCTTTACAATATGCTTACGAAAACTTTACTGCAAAAACGAAAAAAAAAATCAATAAAAAAAATCTTAATGGTAATATAAAGAATCCGAGCGAAAGATCTATAATTTTTCTCAAAATAAAGATAAATGGTAAAATTGAATCTACACTAACGTGGCAATATCTTTATGACCAAACAACTATATAAAGTATATGATCAAGCAAAAAACAAAACAAAAAGAAAACAAAATATTTGTGTACTATTATAACAATTTTCAGTGTTAGCGGCGTATTACTAATTCATGATTTCAGCTATACTTACCTGTAGATCTTTGGTGTATTATTGAGAGAGTGAATTATTGATTTAATAACTAGAACAATAAGTAAAAATCATTGCAAAAACAATGAAGTGATCCAGTCGAAATTCTAAGAATCTGAGGAGATAACCAACACAAAATATACTACGCGCGCGCATATATTCATCTAATTTATTATATATGATAAAGATGAACGCCTATGAGTATGTCTCTGTCTGTCGATTTATAGGAAGAAAGGCTTATAACATCTACATAAAAATTAAAAGTTAATTCTTATGTAAAATTTTCTGAGGAAGACAATGGAAGTAGTCCCGAGTCTCTAGGTACCCCTAAGGGAGCTACAGGCCCTTTTCCAAAACGTTGCCCATAGCGCAGTTCTCACTGAAAATAACTGCCCGGTCTAAAGGGAGATAACACATACAAATACACAAACATGCACACAGAAACAAATGAATATGCAGAATACACACACACACACATACATGCATACGTGTATACACATGTCCGCTGACGCACACATGTACACAAACAAACAAACGAACAAAAAACGTAACGCAGCTCCGATAACGGACATAGTCAAGAACTATTGAAGATGCTGCAAGAAGCAACGAAAATTGTAGAAAACTGTAAATAAATGAGTGGAAATCGAACCGATGAGAGTTAATAAGGCATCAGAACAGAATGACTCTCCTCAAGTACAACAAAACTAAATGAAAGTTCTGGGAAAACTAAAATAGGAAAATTATTCACGTTTTACGATGTTTAATCTTACAGAGATAGATTGTTACTATATATACCTAATAAATTTGTGTATGCACTTTGATAGCATTATTATAGTGTTTTTATTCGTTTCATATTTATATCTTCGAGCCACCTGGCTATTTGCCTAAGAAAAGCTGTTTGTATTTTTGTTTGTAATACTTAAGTTCAATAAATTATGGTACATATGTTTTTAGTTTTCCCCTAACTTTTATTTAGTTACCTTGTACTACTCATAAGCGAAACTCTGTGCAATGTTTGCTTCATTTATAGACTGAAATAGAGATCATAGATCAGAAGTTTATATGTACCCATGGTGCCATTGGTCGGAAGGAAACAGCTCTATAGTCTACATAAAAATTGACAGTCATTTCTTATATGTTGGCCAGAAGGATACAGCTCTATCATCTACACGAAAGTTAACAGCTATTTCTTCTATATATGTTTTTAGGAAAGCGGTTATACACCATTAGGTGTATACCTGCTTTCCTATATTAAATTCGGAATAACAACGAAACGCAGAACTCTGAACTATCAACACAACAATATTTATTTATGGATGAAATAGGCAGCCTTAAATTGGTTGCTGAGACGCCGGAATGTTGCTGTGAGCCGTCCCCAGAGTTGGATTGTTGGAGAGACAGCCTGGTACGACCACGCTCAATGAGAGAGCTCTGTAGGACCTATGTTACCTCTTCGCAGGCTGGCGAGAAAAGAGAATGAAAAAAGCGGGAACGCTTAGATGTTGAACTCCACGCATGCGTGGATAAAAACGCAGCAATGGCGACCGTACCTTGGCGCCAAATGACGTCACTACATGTTCAATACAATCTAAGTGAATAACTTTCAATATTCCTAATACACTTTTGGCAGCTTTTTCAACCCAGTCAGTGACAGATGTTTCTACTAGTATACGAGTTCTGATCAATAAGTATCCGGACTGTTGCCATAGTACTGAGGCTAAAGCATGCAGTGAAGCCGCTTGGTACAGATTGACCTTGGACTCTGCTGTGCATGTGCACTAAATTTTAACGTTCTAGCTCACTTCGGCTGTTTACAGCAGTGCTTTGAAGGAACGTGTGTAGCGTGTGTTCGTCGCATTGACCATCACAGAGAAAGTTGCCATGGTGATACCTGCGCAGAGGTATGTGCAAATTTGCAGAAAGTGTATGAGCCACACACAAGTGTATGAGTGGTTCAGACGTTTCGAAGATGGCTCATAAAATGTCGATATTGACGAACATTCTGGCAGACCCGCAACCAGCAGAACTGAGAAAAACATTGCAGCTGTGAGATGAAATCGTCGAATCACCATCTCTGCGTTATCAGAGTTGTGCGAATTAGTTACAGTTCAGTTCAGTCCATTAGCAATGAAGATTTGGGTGTGAGACGCGTGTCTGCCAAGTTTGTACCAAAACTGCTTTCAGCTGACCAAAATGACAAACGTGCTTCAGTTGCACAAGATCTACTTGATTGTGTTAAGAACGAAGAAAACTTTTTGAAACCTTTGCGTAGGCCCCTGAGCAGGTATCGACAAGCTTTCGGCAAAATTTGTTGCAGGTTCTCTGCTCAACTTTCTCTGTTATGGTTAATGTGACGATCACCCGCTACAAGAACTGCTGTAAACAGTGGAAGTGAAATAGAACGTTAAGACTTTGTGCGCATGCACAGCAGAGTTGAAGATCAATCTGTGTCGTGCGGCTTCACTCTGCTTGCTTTAGCTTCGTTACTATGTCAACAGTCTGGATACTTATTGATCAGACCACGCACACACACACACACGCACACACGCACACACACACACACACACACACACAAACACACGCACAAACACACACACACACACACATATATATATACATACATACATACACATTATATCTCCGTTCAAATCCATGTGTTGAGTAGACTTTATATATAAATACATACATACATACATACATATATATATATATATATATATATATATATATATATATATATATATATATATATATATATATATATATATCGGATCAACTGGAGCCCTCGACGTCGTAAGCGACGGAGTGCCAACAACCAACAACAGACACATACATACAGATAGATAGATAGATAGATAGATAGATAGATAGATAGATAGATAGATAGATAGATAGATAGATAGATATAATATGATTATCCAAATTATGAGTACTTAATTTCCCGTTGCACGCAAAATATGCAACCAGTTCTTGGCCAATAAGTTAAATTCGAATCATTGTAATTCTGCTTAAATTATTCGTAACAGAATATATATAATATATATTGTGTGCACGCGTGCTTAAAATATTACTTGAGTTTCAACAATTTATTATAAAACGAAAGGCAAATAAATGCGCAAGTGGATGTGAATGTGTGCGTGCGTATCTAGATCTGTGCTTGTTACTGCAATAGATATAGCTCTTTCAGGTCTCATTCTTTATATTTAATGTAACTTTGCAGTTAAACTGACAACTATGAACTATACTTACAATATTACTTATACTCAAATTATTACTGAGGTAAAAGAAAAAGAAAACTTTGTCCATTAATTATATTTCAATGAAAGTGAATTTGAATTTAATTTCTTATTTAAAGTCTGCTCGTCTACTTGCCTGGAGTGGTAGTAGTTACTGCCACTGCCACTGTTTACAAACAAGAAGCATTTTATTTTCGATCAGGACCATCTTAGATTATATAATCTTTTAGATATATATTAAGAAAAGAAGCAATGGTAATTTGTTAAATATCAGCATGCTGCATTTTCTTGAATGTTCCCACTCAGTGGCCTCCATCAACACGAACTTCTTCGCCTTAAAGATTCACTTCAGAATACTACTTCCAATAAGGAGGAAGTTCAAACAGTGCAAGCAATTTAAATGGTGTATAATATACCAAAATGTTATTTAAACGGTAAATGTTTAATGTTCTATAGATAACCTCTTGATGTAGTCTTAGACACCACTAGATCGACAAGTTATTGACGGCTAGAAAGCTATTGATCATCAGTCTGCTAGATCAGGGCTGATTTGGGGCTAAATAACTATGACGAAGCCAACAACCTCTTCGTAAATTCTTATCTTTGCTATGTAAGTGATCACTGCGATGTCTGCGGTGATGGATTCAACTATCATCATTATTATTAGTCAAATATAATTGCTAAACGATTTCTTCTAGGGTGAAGGGAATTATCAGCTGATTAATGCGATAGGATGCGAACTTACGACCCGTCGTCTAACTCTACAATAGTTAGCAATGGTGTTTAATTTTGGTACAAGGCAGCAATTTTCAGTGAGAGGCTAGTGCCCAACTGGTACTTATTTTATCGACCTTGAAAAAAAGGCAAAGTCGATCTCCACTGAATTTGAACTCAGAATGTAGTTTTTAACAAATATCCCCTTAATGCAGAGTTATTTTTCAATCCACCTAATTATATTCTCTGAGTTAGCTACGTTACATTAATTTGAGTCAACTCGAGCATTATATAAACAAAGATTTTCAAAAAAATATTCAGGCGATACATAAGATTAGGAATATTCATTATTACCCAGGATATTTTAAACAACTTATCAAATGATTAGCGAACGCATTTTTGTCCGTTGCTCTAACGATTCTTTTCTACTCTAGGCACAAGGCCCGAAATTTTTGGGGAGTGGGGGCCAGCCGATTAGATCTACTCCAATACGCAGCTGGTACTTAATCTATCGACCCCGAAAGGATGAAGGGCAAAGTCGACCTCGCCGGAATTTGAACTCGTAACGTAAAGACAGACGAAATACTGCTAAACATTTTGCCCGGTGTGCTAACGTTTTTGCCAGCTCGCCGTCCTAACCATAGTTAACATTAAAAGGAGAAATGTATTACTTGCAATTCGCAACAGCATATAATATATAGACCTTATGAAGATATATCCTATTGATTTTTAAAAAATGTGATGCATGACCTCAGAATAATAACCATAAATTCACGACAGGAATTTTTATTTCCGTTTCTGTTTTGTGTTTTAATGTTTAAATTTCTCAGTTGATTTATACATTTGTCAAATTCTTTTTAATAGATATAATTATGTTTGTCTTTAGATGTGACTCTGTATATCGCTATGTGGTCATGCGAAACTCTGCGTCTCCTTGTATCTATGTATATGTAGTAGAGTACATATTCCATAGTAAGTTCTTAACGTGAAGAGCATGGAAGAGGCGAACATATTTTATGGCCAAAGTGATAAATTTACTTGACATTTAACAACGGTGGAAGCTATTTTTTGTTTTCTTTTATATATTTCAATCATTAGGATTGAGATTTTCGTAATGCATTGCTATTTTGCCATTTCTAATTCTTTGTCATTTCTCTCTTTATCCAGTCTTTGCCGGTTTCTCAAAGCAAGAGACTGGGATATTGATGTTGCCGAGAAAGCTTTGAAAGCGACTATAGAATATCGACGGACTGTCAAACCACTAGAAGTAGATTGTCAGTGGTGTCACGATCGACCTGGATATCATTCAATTGTGAGATGTTTTTGATTTTACATTTAATTTCTTCTTGTTCTTCATTTTCTCTTCTTTTGAAGTATTGATTGCTAATGGCATCATGCTTTCACTGCTCATTACACAGTGCTCATAAATCATGACCCTATCCAGGTGTGCACGCGCATATTGTAAGTAGCAATATCATAAAGTATTTCCTCTGATACACCTCTGTAGTAAAAAAATGTATGGAAAAGATCTTCCCTGTTGAAAAGAAAGTACAAACCATCATTCCATTATAATTTAGGGATAAGGTTCGCAAGTATTTATTGATCATAAACCTTACCAAAATAAAATATTTTAGATAATAGATCCATTTACATGTCTAAAAGGACAAATCAAGTTTTGTGTATTAAAAGGATAAACCACACGTGGAAAATAGAATCGGTGAAGCGGTCACATGATGTGTGGCGAAACATTTTCGGACAAAGGACAAAATACGAACAATAATAAATCTGATGTGAAGAACAAATATATACAGCATATTGAAATTATTTACAAAAGATTTTTTTAAAAGATGCCTTGAACCAATACATAACGAACACAAAGTTAGAAGTTTAGTGGAAAGAGGGTTATACATCTTTAGATTGTATACCTAACTTTCCACCATAAAATTAAAGAAATTGACGGAACGCTGAACTCCAGACTAAACAACTTAAACAACATTTATTTACTTGGTAAAACATACATATCTTTTGTTATACATCTTTAGAGGTGAGAATAACGAGCTGTCGAGTATAAGACCGAAAGATGTAGGGACAGCTTTTAAACACACGTCCATGCTCAATCGCTGGCCAGCGTGAAAGAGAATGAATTGAGCGGGAAACGCTTGCTTGTTTTATTCTACGCATGCGTAAAACTACGCATGCGCAGGCGTTACTACAGAAGTCTTAGAGCAATTGTAATAACAGGATGCGATGCAATTATCACAAGATATAATATTTGCGCATAACGCACTAATACTAACTATTAGACATCCACGAGTGCACAAAATGGTTTGATAATTGCGATATCTTCCTATATTTGTTACAGTTACATGCATTAAACGTTTCCGATTTCTTACTTATCAGTGGTTCTTTTGCTAATAGAATCATCATCACCACAACTGTCCTGTGTCATTAAAAGTCTTTGTTTTAGTCAATACACTCAATTCCAAGTTTTGGAGTGTTGCATCTTCAGCTGGCATACGTACGTGAATATAGATTTAGCATATTTTAGCAGGATTCCCAAGTGTTAGCTTTTAATACCTGACCATTAAAAAAAAAACTGAAAATTAAATATTTCCTCTGTGGTATTAGTTCGTAAAAATAAGCTAGTCAGTACAACGTATCTAAATCTTCTTCGGTTTTTTAAAGGATACTGTCGTAATTTGCGTTCGGTAAGCCTTTGATAGTTGCAATAAGTTGATGCTTAAAGTTGGATAATAATAAATATTATTCATCTTATGTACTTCCTTAATACTTTTTGAAAATCTTTGTTTATATAATGTTTGAACTGATTCAAACTAATGCAGTGTAGCTAACTCAGAGAATATAATTGATTGAAACGTGACTCTCTGCATTACGGGTATATATGTCAAAAGCTAAAATCTGGATTCGTTCTAAGTAAATGATTATCTGACTACATACATTTTAATATTAACATTTACTGTCCGTATTAACACCTGAAGGTTGTATCAATATTAGGTATCAACCAATTAACTTCTAAACTCTCTGTATAGATTTTAAAAGTAAATTTAATTTCAAAATGTTAGTTTAGTTCCTTGTTTACCTATCATCAGGTAGAACTATATAAATGAAAAGCGACCGCTTTGAATTATGTTTATATTTCAAAGTTTATATCTGTATCCAAGGGTTGCATTTGCTGTCAGTTTGTGAACACACGCACGTACACACACACACACACACACACACACACACACATTTGTAGCATCTGGCTTCCACAGATTTGTCTCTGAGGAGAGTTCAAAGAGGAACTTGAAATAGTTCATTTAGTTAGTACCAAATCGCAAATAAAAATGAATATATGCATATGTACATACTCACTCACTCACTCACTCACATACTCACACACACATACACACACACACGTGTATGTGTGCGTGAGCTATATGCAAATATGTGTGTGTGTACAAACATACATAATTTAAGTGACAAAAACAGTATTAATAACAAAAAGTAAAATTTATCACCATTTAAAAGTGGGTGTTTTAGAATACACAATGTTACAATATTTACCATGAGAAAATCTCACACATGTGGTTTTGTGGTGCATATGAGCACTCCTGTATACACCGCTAGTGAAAGACAATTACTCCTGCCAAGATTACCAGATCACGTGGTTTCGACCTTCTTGGGCCCTGTCAATGGTAGATATTTGATTGCTAGGAATAGCCGTAACCGTCCCGCTAGCGATATACATAGAATCACAGAGCCCAATCAGGTACTGGCGTCGCTAAAAGTGGGATTATTAAAAAATAATTGAAGTGGCAGAAACAGTGTTAATAGCTGAAGGTAAAATTTATCACCGCTTAAAAGTTGCTGTTGTGTTAGAACACTCAATACTGCGATATTTACCATGAGACAATTATTGTGTGCATGCCATATTTTCTGTTATTACCCATGATGGCAAAGCTATACTTTCGCAAGTTACCCTACTCTCTCTCTCTCTCTCTCTCTCTCTCTCTCTCTCTCTCTCTCTCTTTCTCTCTCTTTCACACACACACACACATACATACATGTGTGTGCGCGCGCTGACATCGAACAGTGGAGATAAGTATTCAACACTGCATCGGTAAATATTCTTTATTTGTTGGTTAAGAAGGCAACCGATGGCTTCATGTGAAGAGATCTTCACAATTGCTCGAACATATTACTTGGACTTGTTAGTACTCATCTTTATTTTGAATGAGAGACAAATACCGTAACATTCATGTGGTACGCTTGAACAATTGTGAGGATCTCTTTACATGAAATCATTGGTTGCCTTGTTAACCCAGAAATATGTATGTATGTATGTATGTATGTATGTATGTACACACATATAAATATACATATATAATACATGTATTTATACATTTATAAATATATGTCTGGGGTGCGTACACACATATACATTCATCTCTATATATTGGTTTCAAATTTTGGTACAAGGCGACCAATTTCGAGGAAGAGGGAGTAAGTCGATTACATCGATCCCACTGCTCAACTAGTACTTATTTTATCATCCCCGAAATGATGGAAGGTAAAGTCGGCCACAGTAGAATTTGAACTCAGAACCTAAAGACAGACGAATTTATTTCTTTCGTTACAACTTATTTTTACGAGCTTGTATATTTCCGCGATTCACTACAAGGCTATATTGATTTCGGGTTTTAATTCTACTATTAACGGCAGCACTACTGTTTTGTGAGGGTACATGTTCTTATCAATATTATTAAAGAGATAAAGCGGCAAGCTGGCAGAATCGTTAACACGCCGGGTAGAATGCTTAGTGGTATTTCGTCCGTCTTCACGTTCCGGGTTGAAGTTCTGCTTCGGTGTCGATAAAATAAGTACTAATTGGATCGATGTAGTCGACTTACCCCCTCGCTCCAAATGTTTAGCCTTGTGCCACAATTTGAAACCAATATTCTGTGCTTACACAATGGTGGCGAGCTGGTACAATCGTTAGCATGCCGGACGAAATGCTGGGAAGCATTCCGTCCGTCTTCACTTTCTGAGTTCAAATTCCGCAGAGGTTGACTTTGCCTTTCATCCTTTCGGGGTTGATAAAATAAGTACCAGTTGAGAACTGGGTCAATGTAATCGACTTACCCACTCCTCTGAAATTTCTGGCCTTGTGCCAAAACTTGAAATCAGTATCATTACAAGAGATTCTTGATGCCTTCTTTTATCTTTATACACACGGACACGATTTCTACTTACATGATCATTACTACTTTGTTTATCTCTTAATGGTTTCGGTCGGACATTATCTCTATTTCCATCTTGTGGGTCAAACGTTATAGCTCTGAATTCTCAGTTATTCGATCACAATATTTTTGTTACTGGTTACATTAGACGCTGAAGACGAAAAATTGATGACAAATGATTTGCCAACATATTCTTTTTCGTGGGGTACTTTACGCTCAATGAAAATATTTTGGCCTATTTTATACACGTAATGTGGCGAGCTGGCAGAATTGTTAGCACGCTGGGCAAAATGCTGTTACGTTCTAAGTACAAATGCCGCCGATGTTGGTTACGCTCTGATTGTGCCTATACTGGAGAGGATTATCTTTACTGCGTATCTGGCGGTGAGATGGGAAAATTGTGAGTGCGCCGGACAAATGTTTATATATATATATATATATATATATATATATATATATATATATATATATACCGGAGTAAGCACATGAAATGTGCAACAAGGTGGAAAAAAGAGTACTCAAATACCAGAGGTAGAGTAATATGCTTTATTTAAAAGCACTGTCCGATGAACGGGAACGTGAAACTCAGAGTAACGGTTTTTTTGTTATATTTCTGCTGCTTTTAAATAAAGTATATATATATATATATGTGTGTGTGTGTGTGTGTGTGTGTGTGTGTGTGTGTGTGTGTGTGTGTGTGTGTGTGTGTGTGTGTGTGTGTGTGTGTGTGTGTGTGTGTATTTATATATTTATATATATATATACATACATATATATTTATGTGTATCGAAAAAGTTGAAATTACTGACTTAGATCAGTGCACAACGTGGTGGGATTACAAGGAATGAGTTACATCTTGAACAAATAATTTTCTTTGTATCCCACTTTGTTCTTTCCGTTTCTTAAGTTCTAATTGAAATACCTGTCAAACATGTGAGTTGATAAAATAATAAGTAGTGATATACTGAATTGAGTAAATTGATTTAACATATCCTTTCCTTAGATTAAAAGTCTTGGGCCTTGTTTATTATTGATAATTGAGACATGATATACAGATAAACAATTTAAGAAAACAGCTTCAGCAAAAAAAAAAAACTTTGAAAATCTGATACATAGATGAACAAAACGAAGACAACTATTAGAAAAAAGAATATCTCATGAATTAGAAAATGAAATGATGGCAACCAGTCAACATCATCAGAAACCAGCCAATGAAAACGATAATCATTGACAAAGGAATTGATTTTAACACTTATTACGAAAGTGGAAATGGTTCTTTGCCACAAACTCTCCGATAACATTTGACCCTTTCTTTTCGTTGCTTTAAACTTGGATCGATGTCTTAAATATTCTTTTAAATTAGCTTCCATAACTTGACACTTCATAAATTCATTTCACTTGAATAACAAAACTAAAAGCAGCTGAAGCATTGCTTCTCGCTTTGATTTGACTTTCATGTGACATTCTTTGATAGTATATGACGGTTCTGATTCTGCTAAAAGCTATTCCACTTTAAAGCTAATAACAAAATAAATTCGTTAAGAGTATTTTCCTTACATTAACTGTATAAATCAATAAGCATATGCACGTACAAATACGCTTATATACCTATGTTCGTATGCATGATTTCTAGATTTTCTTTGAAGTATTTGTGCCTTATCCTCTCTTTCGTTTTATCTTTCTTTCTTCCTTTTTCTTTCTATCTTAATTTTGTTTCTTTCTTTACTTAATACTCTTAAATTTCGTGCTTTCATCAAATAAAGTATTTCCCCTTAGTATCTAATTTTCGTTCACATCGTGCGAAAGGAAGTCACTAAATATTTTTATCACAAAGACATATTGATTGTTTATATAACACAATGACCAATGAAGGATTAAGTCTATGTCTTAACAGATCATATCTTATTTGTTGAAGGAAGACACTTATTAAAGGTGTTCAGATCGATTTCTCACCTACAATATAAGTGAAGTCCATCGCATTCTAAGAAATTTTCAGTTACATTGATGCTTTTAGAAAAGCAAATGTATACATGAAATGGTTTAGACCAGTAATAGACAATACACAGCTAAAACTACATCTGTCATCAAGTTCTAGAATATTTATGTTTCTTTTATATTGGTTTATCAGTTTTTGTTTTCATTTTAAATATTATTTGTTGAAATAAAAACTTCATCTTATTGAACAAATTGTTTAGCAGCTTCTATATTCAAGAACATGTAGCACTTGATTTATCTCAGATTAAAATTAACGACATTTTGTTATCACGGAATTTATTTTCACAATTCTTCTGCTACAAAACAGTGAAAAGAAAGAAAGAAAGAACGAAAATAACTAACTTCACTTTCAATAAAACTGATATCACGTTTCTTTTGTATTAGCATATTTATTTAACACGGCTGCCAAAATTATTAAAGCGTTTCATGTTATTGATTTCAAGGGATTTTCAGTTCTGTTTGTGTGGTTTTATGTTCTGGTGGGTCCGTAAGGACGACTTACAACAAATATGCAAGTTTTCTTTACTCTCTTTTTTTTTTGTGTGTAAATTTTCTATGTAACACTTCCTCCGCGTGATTATATATTACTCTCAACATCATTATACCAAGGACTTTTTTTTTATAAAACATGAACCGAATTCCAGTCCTTCCTTTCTTATTTTAATTTCATCCTACTTTTGTGGCATATACGTGACATTTGTGTGGATAAGACATCGTATCATAATAGAGAGAAACTTAGTAGTTTAGTAGATTTAATCAACTTTTGGAAATGACATTGTTTTTGATGTTTAAATATGGTCAACTCTGATTAGGCAGGCAGGTAGATATGTAGTTTGACGTTGTTGATGTCTAGTCTTAATCATCTTTTTTCTTTTCCTTTTTTTTTTTTTTTTCCTTGAGACATGTCTTGAATTACATTATCGAATGTTATTTCCAAAATGACCATGGTGCATGATACAAGAAAGATTTGGTTGTTACTTCTAGCAGGTTCAGCTGCCTTGTAGGAGGCGCCCTTGATAACTATATCCACATAAATACTGATGCTGGTAACAGCACAGATAAGAAAAATAGACTTGGTCGAAGTTTAATAGTTGTTGTTTCTCCGCAGTTATCTCTAATGATGTACTTTTTACCACAGTACCTGGGGCTTCCGATGTTACTGTTGCTATTGTTCTTTAGATTCAGGTCAGCCCTAATCAAGGGCACCTATGATCAAAGATATTCCGACCGTGACTATTCGTCATTCTCCTGTGTGCAAGAAACCCAGACTACATTATCTATTTTTTCTGTTTTTAAGGCAGTAGCGTGTGAGTTAATGGAGATGAGTCAGTCAGTAGATCAAGAGACCACCTACAAGCTCCCACAAAGTTTACAAGAACTACAAGCAATCGCAAAGCAAAATCATGAAACACTTCCAACATAGAAAAATATTATATGTTTATGTATAGCCATCTGTAGAATACGAATCTGCAAGAAAATTGGCAAAATTCGGCATTTTTAAATTACCCCTCCGCCCACCCACTAATTTCTTCATCTTTTACTTATTTAAATTTTTTTTTTTTTTTTTTTTTTTTTTTTTTTTCAAAATATGCGGAAAAATACGAAGATTATGATTCTGAAAAATATTTCCAATAATTTTTGTAAAATTTCAATTTAAAAAAAGGGAAAAAAAATCACACACCCCTCCCCTCGCAGTGTACGGTTACTTTTTTCAGAATTTTTTTTTTTTTTTTTCCAAAATATGCGGGAAAATGCGGAGATTATGATTCTGAAAAAAATTTCAAAAATTTTTTGTGGTTAAGGTTTTAGGGTAAGGGTTAGGGGAAAAAGTCAAAAATGAAGAAATTGATGGTGGGGGTGCAAATTTCAAAATGCCGATTTTTGGCAATTTTCCGGAATCTCCGTATCCGAAAACGGGGGTTTTGGGAAAAAAAAATTGGGGAGAAAACGGGACGGGAGGGAGTCTTTCTAAAAATATCGCTATAGACGTGTTCGAAACACGATTTATATACCGAAGCAAAAACAACCATCTTCGAAGCACTGAGACATGGGAACTTTAGACGCACTCGCTGTTTCTTATATAACGAGGCAGGATTTTCTTTCAAGCATGTGACAAATGGATGCACATTATTAACAAATCCCAAGAAGGGGCAAACGCGTCTACCGTTCTATACGTTACTGCTGCGACGATATTCGTTTTATTTCGACTTTTATTAGTTCAACGCGTCAATGAAGAGATTTTCTCTCAGACAGATGCTACAGCAACATGCTTTTCTACGGTGTATTATTTTATTCTTTTTTTTTATTTCAGTCATTTGACTGCGGTCATGCTGGAGTACTACCTTTAGTCGAACAATGCATTTAGTATGATTCACAGATGGCAATTTTAATTTAATGCTGTTTCGATTGCGCACACCGACGTTTTTTTTTATATATGACTAAATACCACCTGTTTTACACAAACACTATTGAATAGAAAAGCTGTGCTCTTCTCTCTTCTGCAAACACAGAGATTTGCATACAATAATATAATAAATTCTTTTGATCAATATCTAACATTTGAGAACGAGTAATGTAAATGTAGATCGCTGTTCAACTGAAATTACGTTACGTACCTGATGCAGCGAAACGATGGAAAATTAAAACAGAATATGAAAAGCCCAACGGAAAAACTAAAATCTATTGATATCACCAAGAAGAACATGGTGTTTTCCTAACGTTTATTGAATCTATTTATAGATTGCTTTATTGATTTTCCAAACATTAACTGTTACTGTCGCTATAGGCTCTCTCTTACTCCACCTCCGAACCTCTTCCTACTACTGTTGTTTTCAGTATCCTTTTCAAGTCTCGCAGCACTCGTCCTTGTATTACTATTCTTTTTCTTCTTCTTACAATTGTTATTGCCCCTAGTACATAAAATATGAACTGTCAAAGAAGAGATGGGGAAAATCAACGAATCGTTGAATGATCGCTTACCAAGATTCGTAACTGATCATCTGCAGCAGTTCTTAAAACATTTCATAATGTATAAAGGTGTTTGATGGTGCACCTGTAATCATTGTTTTGTAATTTCTTTTATGAAAGTCTAGTGTTTGGGAAATTGTGTGTGTGTGTGTGTGTGTGTGTGTGTGTGAGAGAGAGAGAGAGAGAGAGAGCGAAATATAGATATACACATTCTCGTATATATACAACTACATATCTATTTTCTGTAAGCAATTATAAAACGATATATTGGTATTTCTGGAAAATTGTATTCTGGTTATTCTGTAAATTAAAATCAAGCAATTATAAATCGATATAATGGTAGATTATCATTGACTTAATATGGGTAGATGTCCTTCCATTTGGGGGAGAAGCGTTGCACATCACAACGCCCGGTTTAATATCATCACTGACCCATGGTGGTCCTTGACGGACTTCACTCTGTTGCAATCATTCGGACAAGAATCTTAGGGCTCTTAGCAGGAAGTTATCGTGACGTCACAACACATCGACACACTCTACACTTCCCGAGATACCAAAAACGAAAACAGTTTTATAATTCTACTTCATCTTCTCTATCATATATGGAATCCAATCCAACCTGACACCCGACAGCATGTCACCTCTCACCAAGACGCAAACTACACGTCTCTTCCTCATTGAGACTAAAACCTCTCAATCCTTACTCATGTCTGCTTTCCAGGCAACACTCTTCACTCAGAGACGAACCGTCTCTGGGTACTTAATTTACACTTTCCACGAATCTCATTGTTTTCATCTTGAGATCAGCAACGAATTCTCCCAGCTACTTTTGCTCAAATTACTCTCACCACCAGCACCTCCACATGAATCTACCACTCTTCTAAAATCTTCCAATCACCTATGTTAAGCAAATAGCTTTGACTCGTGGCGCAATTGTCATTCATATTGCCACGTGGCGTAATACCGGACACAGCGTGCAATTATCTATGCTGTCACATGATGCATTCACAGACCTAATGTAGCTGTAACTTAAGTTGCAACTATCATTTATAATGTTACGTGATCCTCTGACTTCGTGACCAGCTTCAACCTAGTAAACTGTACTTCAACTGATTGCAATTTGAACTATAATCCCACCATGAGAAGGAACAAATTATCAAATTCTAATCAGGCGAGATAAATGCAGCGTATCTCCAAGTCCTTGCATCTCACCCTACTTCTGAAAAATCTTGATATTGTGAATCCGAATTAATAAACAAAAATATTTGTATGGACGCCAAGAGTATTTTCAATGATTCAGAGAGAAGATTTATATGATAAAATTCTTTCAGTTTTACATTTGTAAAAGTGATGTTGAAAACATGTGTGTGTGCGCACAGCAAGAGAGGGAGAATAGAAGAAAGGAGATGGAGTAGGAAGAGAAAGAGGAAAAGATTTTGAAAAATACGCACATACTCTGTATATATGCGAATATGTATGTGCCTATATGTCTCTTCTACTTTTTTAATTATTATAAATCGTCCACTGTATGAGTATACATCTAGCGCGTTCTCTTCTCATTTCCAAAAGTTTCGGTATAATGAGCAAAATTCTTGTCTTTGACCCCACAAGCGATCGAGTTCCCTTGACAGCTTCTCATGCACAAACGTGTATGCACAAAAGTACATAGGTCGAAACGTTCTCTTCTATCAATGCACAGTTTCGGCGAAAAAAAAAAAACAAGAAACACAAACAAGACAAACATAAATTGAATTTTAGTATTATATAGATGATGTTCTATACAAATATTTAGTTTGGATTGCTTGATTAACCAGTAAATCATTTCACTGAATGAATCTAATTTTGATCAACGTTTCAAAGAGTGCTAAATAATATTAACAGTAATGGCATCCATAGATTATGTGTTGGTCAAAGATAAGGAAGAATAAGAAAATAAGTCTTTGAATGATTAATCATATGGATAAAAGAATAGAGCTGCTACAGAAAGCCTGAAAGAATATTCTTGAAAGAAGTAAAAATTTATTAGAATCTGGTCGATCGTGAAACTAGTAAAACTTGCTCAAGAAAGCAGAAAATAGAGTAAATTTTGCATGTTGTCTTATGGTAAAAAGAAAGCTAGTACAGAAATATTTTCAGTATCAACAGAAATATCTTGAAATAAAAGTTTGATGCAGATTAGACGATTACTCAATGAGACACAGTTGTTGTAAAAGTTAGTATCTTTTATTGTTAACTATTGTGCATGTGATTCATGCGTAGTAATTATAATATATGGCGCCACTTCTCAATTAGAATATTTCTTGTTCTATCCCATTGTACGGTGTCTGAAGCGAATGCCTTTTATGATGAACTGGAGTCAACCTAAGTCTTGTGAAGAAGACCAGGTTGACGTAAACGTTGGAAGTCCGTTGAAGTGCCTTGTACGCATAATTCCAAGAATCATTTGTATCACATACTTTGTCAGCTGAATCTATCCAAACAATATATTAATAATAATTGTCTGTGAAATACTCAACGACTTAATCTTTAATACAATGAAGATAAGGTAGTTTTGTTGAGCAAACAAACACATGACACTAAATCCAATCCTCGCTCAAACAAACATGAAGACACGTTGGCATGATGTTTACTATCCAACACGTAATTTATATAACAAGGCATCGAGCTTTATTTTTATGTGAGAGAATCATAGCAAACTGAATCAACCCTAGCTTATTTTTATATATTTTTTTTTTTAGCGATTATTGTCAGATGGAAGAAGAAATCGATTGACACTGGTATGATTTGCATTCGATAAGTCTGGTGATAACTGTTCAGATATTGTGGAGTATCCAACCTGGCGCTGTATTATTTTATCTATTATATATATTATCATGTCTAGTTGTCTTTTGATTGTTAGGAATTTTTTTGGTCTAGTTTCTATTAATCTTGCTGTTCTACTATTAGTTAATGTATCGGCACACAAAAGTCCCTTTATTCATTTTCCCTCTACCCTTTCCTTCTCAAGCGCACATTCGTGTCTTCTTGGACAAATGCTCTTACTTTGTCTCAATACGTCAATGTCGTATCTTCTGATGTGTTATTTTCAACACTATCAGTTGCCTACAAGGCTGAATAGTTTTCTGTACTATAACAGGTAAGATTAATTGTACAGAAATATTAAATATAAAGAAAAATAATTTCACAAAAATAGAAACCATGTACTTGATCGTGAAGTATATTTGCCACCTAAATGTGGCTAACCCTTAAGGGTCGATGCTACTGTAGATTGTAGCCCCAGGAAGACATCTCCTCCAGCTGGCTATTGACACACTGTTTGTGCCCTATCAGTATTTGCAAAAACCCAGAAACTCGTGTCCGTGTGTATCACGTCTGGCTGGAGATTGGATGATGACTTCCCTTTGCAAATACTGATAGTATATCAATAGCCAGCTGGATGAGATGTCTTCCTGGGGCTACAAGTTACAGTAGCATCGACCCTTAGGGGTTAGCCACATTTAGGTGGCAAACATACTTCACGATGTCGTGCTGCTACTGTCTATATCTCGCTTGGAGATTTATTATTGCATATACTTGATGGTAAAATAAAATCTGAGGATACTATCTATGTTCAACGTCAGCAACAAGAAATACAAATAAAATGAAATAAATTTTATTCTGTAAAGAAGAAAAATCTTAACCGTTTTGGGTAAAAAGAAACAATGTCAATAAAGGTGCAGCTATGGCAGGCACAGAGGTGGCAGGCGCAGAGGCAGCAGGTGCAGCTGTGTGATAAGAAACTTGCTTCCCTACCTATAGTACCCAAGGTGTTACGCAGTATATATATATATATATATATATATATATATATTGTGTGTGTGTGTGTCCACCACCACTGCTTAACGACAGGTGTTAGTGTGTTTACGTTCCCGTAACCTAGCGGTTCGGCAAAAGAATGATAGGATAAGTACCAAGCTTAACAAAAAAAAAAAAATAATAAAATGAGTACTGGGGGTCGATTCATTTGACTAAAAATTCTTGAAGACGGTGCCCCAGCATGGCCGCAGTCTAATAACTGAAACAAGTAAAAGATAAATGATATAAAGTTGTGGGAGAAAAGAAGTGTGAAAGGAATAAAGGAGTTTGTTACAGGATTCAAGTCAGTTGAAATATGAGGTATTTGATGAAGGTCAGATCAAGTGAGGTAAAAGAAGAGAGAATGCAACCTGAGAAGTGGACAGAACGTCACGTATACAATAATAGCATAGACGCACATACATAAGGAAGATGTAAGGCGAAGTGGGGATGGTAGGTATAGCAACCAGTGGAATTACCTAATTACACAATTGTGATTAATGAGTTGTGACAGAAGCTGAGGATGAGCAGATATGTATACACACATACTGTGTACACATATATTAGTTTCAGATATATATACACACGTACTGTATACACTTATATATTGGTTTCAGATTTTGGAACAAGGGTGAGGGTGTAAGTCGATTGCATCGACCCCCAGTACTCAATTGGTACTTATTTTATCGACCCCGAAAGGATGGAAGGTAAAGTCGACCTCGGCAGTATTTGAACTCAGAACGCAAAGAGGGACGAAATATTGCTAAGCATTTTGCGCAGCATGCTAAGGCTTCTGCCAGCTCACTGCCTTATTATATAGATATATATTACATGGAAAAATGCGAGCAAGAGAACTAATATTCTTAAGATAATAAACCTGGAAAATTACAGGTCAAGTTATTACACTTGAAAAAGTTCAGGACAGCTTATTACATCTGGTAAAGTACAGAACAAGAAAATTTTTACTTAAAATATTGCAGATAAGGATAAAATTTCAAATAAAATATTTAGATCTAGAAAATAGTAGCTTTTATTAAAGCTAAACATTTTATTACAAGTTATTATTTCTATCTGTTATTACTTGTTACTTCTATTAAAAATGAAAAATAACACAAAATATTTTTGCACTTTAAAAATTCATTTTTAAAAATTATTAATTAATAATTAGAAATTTGAAAATAGGTTATAAAAATAATAGTAGTACATAATTAGTTATTACAATAAATAGAATAATACAAAAATTAGTTATATATTACAGTAAAATCTACCTATAACAACAAATTCACAGTAAAGTTATTGCCAAGTCTTCACATTTTTAGTCCTGAACCAATGCCTACTTTTTACATAATGAATTTGCCTACCATATACACTATTCTACTTTGCATATTGGTACTTCTGGTTCTCATTTTCTAAGTATTCTAGCATGTCATTTAAGAAAATGATGGTTCATTAAGAAAATGATACCTTTTTTAATTATAATGTTATTCTGTAAATTAAAATCAAATAATTTTTAATACTCAAATTTTATCCTTAGCTGCAATAAATTAAGTAAAAATTATCTTGTTCTGTACTTCACCAGATGTAATAAGTTGTCCTGAACTTTTCCAAGTATAATAACTTGGCCTGTAATTTTCTGGGTTTATAATCTTAATATTATTTCTCTTGCTCGCATTTTCCCATGTAATCTATGTTTTTTTCCAGGCTAATTAATAATGTGTCAACTAGCGGTGTGGTTGATAATTTTTTTCCTTCCCTCAAAGACGCCGTGACATATTTATAGAAAACGTATGCATTGTGTTCTTCCTTATTTAAGATAAACTTGAATGGCAGTATAGCTGTTATTTCTACCAGGCCTGTCTTACCGAGTATGTTGAAGTTAGTTACGTGCTATTTGTTATTGATGTTCAATACCAGGTCAAAATGTTTACGATCAACGGCATTCCAACCGTAGCCATCCTATTTTTTCAGAGACTTTCAGGACTACAGAATCCAACGTATTCTCTTATTTTAAAGTGGTAGAATTTAAGGGAAATTTCGCTGCTATTTCTAGCAAGTCTTGCGACTGACTGCATAATAGCTATTTTGTTGCATCATCTGGAGGCACATAGAAATTGACGTTGTACCTTTAACCTTTTGTTTATAGTCGATCTTAATTACAAATATGTCCTATTGAGATATTTAGTTGATTAGCTTAGTGATTAATGCAATAAAACAATAAATCGTTTCACTAATTAAACCTAGTTCTGATCAACGCTTGAAAATGATGTCTTCACTAATGTATTGAGTTATCAAGAAGATGAAGTCTTAATGGAAATTATAGGAAAAACGAAACTGAATTCCCAAAGGGAATCTGTTGCAAACTCACTATAAAACTAACTGAAATATAAGGAAAATAGATGTTTGCTTTGAATGTAGGGCACAAGAATTGTTCTTTTTTTTTATAGAAGGGTTGAATTGAACCTAATATTTCTTGGGTTCTAATCTTATCAATCCAAGATTGGTGAAACTAAAGTCGATTATTGATAAAGTTTAAAATCATATTTCAGTACAGAACTAGATACTGTAAAGTAGCCATTTGACTGTGAATTATATTGTGATTCAGGTTCTGCCTTCGAAGACAATACCTTATAGGAAAGTTGGTTATACATCATTAGATGTATACCTGACTTTCGTATATAAAAATTAAAGAATATAACGATACGCTGAACTCCAAACTATCAACTTAAACAACACTTTATTTAGGTGGTAAATATATACATCTTTAGCTCTTGTTGTTACAGCTTCTGATTGTGCGAGCATAGTTGTTGGGACGTTGTTATGTAGGTGTAAGCGAGCTGTCGAGTGTAAAAGTCCGAAAGATGGTGAGAGACAGCAAAAACACGTCCATGCTCAATCGCTGGCCAGCAAGAAAGAGAATGAATTGAGCGGGAACGCTTGGTTGTTTAATTCTACGCACAAGACCATCAATTTCAGGGAAGGGGCTTAGTCGATTATATCGACCCAGTACTAAACTGGTACTTATTTTATCGACCTCTTAAGAATTTGAACTCAAAACGTACAGACGGATGAAATGCCGCTAACCATTTTTGCCTGGCGTGCTAACGATTCTGCCAACTCGCCGACTTTAATAATGTTTTCTTTATTAGCCACATAGGCCTACACAGAACACACAGGAACGCAAATACAAATCACAAACGGAGGGGTTTACCGTGTAAACATATATAACAATATTTTAAAAAATAATAAAGTTAAACAATTACAATTCCCCAATAGGTGGGGAAGACTTCCATGAGAAAAACCATGCAAACCCCACAGAAAATTACGGTTTCCTTGACCACTTAGGCAAGTGCTTCCTCTCTTTCTTATTCCATTCAGAAGCACATGCTCAGAGCAGGCCAGTTCACACGAACTATGCTCGCCGCTCTCATCCACCTTTCAATAAATTTGCTACAAGGGAGCACCTCCCTCCTCACTCTGATCCGCCTCTTCAAGTGGAACCTGAAAAATTGATCAGAAATTCACTAGAGAGGAAAGTCCCCGTCTTCAGCACTTTCAGTCTTGTCCACCACACAACCTCATTCGCCATGGCCGCCAGGCAGATGAAAACTGCCCGGCCTTCCCGACCAAAGGAAGAGGGCGGAGCAATCTTAACAATAGATTCGATTGATAGCCAGACCCATGCGACACGCGACAGCAAGTGCTCGACATAAACCCACACGTTAGAAATTGTCGGGCACTGGACGAGTGCATGCAGAATGGTTTCATCGCTCTGCACACATCTCGGATTTACTTGGAACAGCACGCATATTGCGTGAAGTACTGTCTGAGGTCCTTGTTGTGACTTGACAGGCAGTACAAACCCCAGTAGACACAATATCTTCAATCAACAACATCACTATATTGGATACTGTGCGACCTTTTTAATAATAATAATAATAATAATAATAATAATAATAATAATAATAATAATAATAATAATAATAATCCTTTCTACCAAAGCACAAGGCTTAAAATTTTTGGGGAAGGAGCCAGTCGATTAAATTGACCCCAGTGCATAACTGGCACTTATCTTATCGACTCCGAAAGGATGAAAGGCAAAGTCGACCTCAGCGGAATTCGAACTTTCACCGTAAAGACGGGCGAAATACCGCTAAGCATTACCCAGCGTGCTAACGATTCTGCTAGCAACAGCAATAATCGCAGTACATTTCGTATAGGCTAGATGTAACCCTGATTTTATCCTTATTACTAGATGACGTCATACTAATAACCCAAACTCCATTAGTATCGTGGTTTACTTCCGTCATTAATTATAGTGTGATCTAGGTTCCACACTATCATTATCTGCATTGTGGAAGCTCTCATCCATCACTGTTATGTTCCAAATTCTGTCCCTATCTATCACTGACTACACTGCGTGGACAACTCTGCTCCATTTAATTGTACATTGATCCACTTTCTTCCCCATCATATTGTATCCAGAGTTAAGCCTTCAAACAAACGAAATTAATCCGTAAGTCTCAGGTTTCAATTTTTTGAAGTTGCACATTTTATGGCAAAGACATCGCCCGTTCAAATAATATTCAGCAGCACAAATAACAAGTCTTCTGCATACTAAAAGCCAGTTTATGTAAATATAAGGTTGGAGCAATTTTATTTAAAATTTTAAGTTTTAAAAATGTAATTTAAGTATATATTCCTATTGTGATTAATAGAGAACTTTGTTCATCCAAATATGTTTATTGTTGAATTTATTGAGTATTGTTATTTATTTTCTTACTTAGAGACAAGTCGGGTTTGATGAATTGGGCCGTCCAGTTATCTATTCCAGTTTCATACAGACAACCGCACGGAAAATCACAGTTGAAGATTCTATCAGACACGTGACGTACCTTATTGAAAATGCCAAAGTAACAATGAGACCTGGTGTTACCACGTGGGTGTTCATCATTGATTGCACAGGTATGTATTCGTACGACACTTTATACTTTGTTTCATGCGCACGATGATAATTATGATAGCGGTAATAGTAGTGAAAATAGTGACGATTTAACGACACACATGCGAATGTATATTCATGCGTAAACGCAACCACTCATATTTTCTGACATGAGCACATAATCCTCTCAAGTATTTATTTATTTCATGCATTCACATAGACATACAGCTATACACAAACATTCAAAGAACATTTTTCTTTCTCACACTCTCCTAATCATTCTCTCATTCCTTAGATAAACAAATAGATCCCTTAAATCTGAGTTCGTACATAATGCTGTTGACTTTCAATTTATATAGTTTGCTTTATCGATTTTTTCATCAGTTCAACAAAGAATTCAATGAATTTATGTTAAGTTCTGATTTTGTCATCAGATATTATTGATTTTTTTTTATCGATTATTATTTTGATTGTTTCGTTATTATTTCTTCTGCCAAGATTATTTTTGTTGTTCACCTTCATTGTGTATTAGAAGTTGTAAATTTGAAATAATGTTCGACTGCCTTAAGGAAAAAGTATCAACATATACATGTATAGGAAAGTTGGTTATACATCTTTAGATGTATACCTGACTTTCCTACTATAAACTTAGAATATAACGGAACGCTGAACTCCAGACTATCAACTTAAACAACACTTTATTTAGGTGGTAAATATATACATCTTTAGTTCTTGTTGTTACAGCTTCTGTGTGTATGAGCATAGTTGTTGGGACGTTGTTCTGTAGTTGTGAGCGAGCTGTCGAGTGTAAGTCCGAAAGATGTAGAGAGACAGCTTAAATACGTCCATGCTCAATCGCTGGCCAGCGAGAAAGAGAATGAATTGAGCGGGAACGCTTGGTTGTTTAATTCTACGCATGCGCACGGCGTTACTACAGAGCTCCCTTGCCAGAGCGGAAACGCACGATAAATGAAATCTGTTAGAACGCCTGAGGCAGGATGGCCACTGAAAACCACCCACAAGATGTGGTACAAACACACACAAAGAAAATTCAAAGAAATGAAATGTACACTTGTGAAATACATGCATGCAACGTATAAATGAAATGACAATGACAAAGCAACCGTGATGACAACTGTCCAGGAAACTGGAATCACGCGATGTAAAAGTCTGAGTGTTTGTTTTCCCTGAAAGGAAAGAAAATGTATGAGTGCACAAGTGTGTGTGTGAGAAAAGAAAACACAGAACAAGTGAAAGTGTCTGTAGTATAGACTGCGAAAAGTCCCAAAACACCGAGATAGAGTACATTGATGAAGACGTCGGCGCAGGAACTGCTATAGCTGTGTTCTGTATGTGTGGTGGTAATGATCTGTTGACAGTGGTAATGATCTGTTGAAACTTGGCGACGTCGGGGGGAATGCTTGTAGTTGGTAGTAGTAATTGTTGTCGTCACGGTGGTAATCTTGGTTGGCGCACGACGCTGGTGGCGAAAAGGCTGTTTGGTGATGAGTGTTTGAAGAGGTACGCTTTTACAGAACGATCGACAGACAAATCTCTGTACGACCATTAGCGAAAACCTCGAAGAAAAATTTTCTTAACCCAAGATGAAAAAACGACCGTGCGAACTCAAAAAGGAGAAATGGTGACGAATGGAATAACAGAGGACTCCTTTTATTTAAACGTGTCACACGGTCGAAACCAAAATATATATCAAAGATGATATACAAGTAATTACGTTATACTACGAACATTAGTGAATTCGTAAATACCAGTAATGAGACGATAGAAAAAAACAACCGTATGAAATGAATAACAAGAGTTATTGTGTGGCATAAAAGATGTATGTGTATGTGAGAGTGTGAATGCGACACATATAAAAACATAATAAAAAACAGGCCGTATTTGTTCTGTAGTCGGGTTCACCAGTTATAAGTTGGTAGTCCAGAATTCATGCTGCATTCTTTCTTCGTCCGGGGTTAACACTTTAGTAGAAAGTGGGTATTTGCAGCTCAGCGGGCTGCGTGTTCGAATCACGTCGGGGTCACCAGTATAGGAAAGTTGGTTATACATCTTTAGATGTATACCTGACTTTCCTACTATAAACTTAGAATATAACGGAACGCTGAACTCCAGACTATCAACTTAAACAACACTTTATTTAGGTGGTAAATATATACATCTTTAGTTCTTGTTGTTACAGCTTCTGTGTGTATGAGCATAGTTGTTGGGACGTTGTTCTGTAGTTGTGAGCGAGCTGTCGAGTGTAAGTCCGAAAGATGTAGAGAGACAGCTTAAATACGTCCATGCTCAATCGCTGGCCAGCGAGAAAGAGAATGAATTGAGCGGGAACGCTTGGTTGTTTAATTCTACGCATGCGCACGGCGTTACTACACATGTATCCTGCAAGCTGCAAATATTCACTCAAGCAACTTAAGAGCTGAGATACTCCAACGAATTTCAAATACACAGAAAATTTCAACCAATTCCATAAGAGATGCGGTCCAATTTGATCTGCTAGAACATTGGTTGCTAAAAAATAAACATCTGCAATTGAGAAAAGACCGACTCTGCACAAGGCAGATGACAAGATACAGTATCCTTGGCTAAACACTTAACTCTTACCATTCTAGCTGCACCTCGGAAGAGATACAACACACTGTTATAAATTGTTTCATTTGTTTCTAGAGCCAAGTAACAAGAAAACATTCAGGCATATTCTTCCATGAAAAGACTGCATCATCAGTAGTCACCATGGTTCAATGTCCTTTTTTTTTAAAAATGCAATATTTATTTGAGGATATTTTGAGAATATTAAATGTAAAAAGGAAACCTAACAATAAAGATATTTTCATTCCCCTTTATATTTTTCATTCCCCTGATTATTTTACCTCAATGCTTTCAATAATGAGAATAAAATATAGTTGTGAAATTCATTTACGGTTTCATTGACTGGCTCAAGAATATAATCAATTATAGTCATATATATTATTGATCGTCTAGCTTTCATAATTATATAGTCCAATTCAGTTCATGACTTATCTAAATAGATGTGGGATGCCGATGAGACAAACATATTTAAAAGATTGATAGAGAAGAAGCAGATCAGTATAAATGCTGTAAAATATGTCCCCTTTGGGTTGAGTTCATAATGTTTCTTCTTTATTTGCATAGCTAATAATATTTTCAGAGATACAACTCTTTTCTTTCCTTTCCACTAGATGTAAAACAGCGTAATAATTAATCTGGTGATAGGTATCTCTGATTATGATTAGGCAAATAAACAATAGGCATATTTAGTGTGACTAATTGTTTCAAAGATTACATATTAATGTCAGCTTTGTTGATAACATAGCTGAAACTTCCCAGTTTCACTGATTCCATTTAAATAACCATTTTTAGATAATTTTGCAAGAGTACCCAACAGTTAATAATTCAGTGTGCCCAATCACCATAGTTTTGGTACCTCAATTGCTTTTGTTTCATAGTCATCTCACTGTCAGTGTCTATAGATATTACACTGACTTCAAATAAACTCTCAAACCAGAATAACATTTTCATAAAATTCTCTTTATGTTCAGTTAATTGGCTATCCTTTACAGACAATAATATTTCTATAAAATATTAATGGGTTTGAATGTAAGATAATAAAATTGAGAAATATAATTCTAACTATTATTTGCTTTTATCACTTCAGGTTTGAGACTTCCTTTATGCAACCCACGCCTCGGTTATGGTGTTACTCAGATCATGTCCAATCACTATCCAGAACGTCTCGGCATGGTGATATGCCTTAACCACAGTCCAGTCTTCCAGGGCGTATGGAGAGCTATAAAAGCCTTCTTACATCCAAACACTGTAGCCAAGATGCTCCTCATTCGCTCTAGAAGCAAAGTACAGCAAACGTTCAGTAAATATTTCTCCCCTGAACTTACTCAATGGCTTCTTGAAGAAATTCGACTCAACAAACAAAAGCCATTTCCAGCTTCACAAAGGACGTTTTGGAATAAACCTGCCAAAAATGGTGATCATGACCCAAGAGGCTGTGCATCCTATGTTGCTAACTTCATTGAACCTTACTCAGAGAAAAGCCTCATATTAATTCCTGGCTTTCACAAACCACATCCTACTATTTTAGACAGCATCCGGGGCGTGTTGGATTCAGATAAAGAAGCTTCTTTAGATTCATCAGAACTCGAATCAAATTCACCGTTACCTGCTGATGAGGAGGATACCTTATCATACAGTGACGATGAACTTTCAAATATGGCTGATATCACTATTGATGAAGAATTTCAAATTCCTAAAGATTCAATTCCTATAAGATCTTAAACGTATTTTTCCAATATTTTATTTCAGATTAACTTAAATAACACCATATTGAATCTAATTTCATGAGATTATGTTTTATTTAGAGTAAATTCCATAAAATTAATATGGCATGTGGTCTTCAAAGTTTGCTATTTGACATGTTTTAATTCATTGATGAAACTATACAGTTTGTCTTTTAGGCTAAGATTGAAGATTTTCTCCTTAAGGCCATCTAGATATATAAAGACATATAGTAAGGTAATCGATTATAGAGTATTAGTATTAGAAATTTTGCTAGAGTGAAATTTTACATGTAGAGCATATAGGTAATTGTGAACCAAAAACAACTTTTATCAATGAAAATTCAAATATGATAAAAATCTTTAGTGATAAGAATTTCTGATCCAGGCCCTCGTGCAACTAATTAGTATGTTAAGAGTTACTAAAGAAAATGAAAGAAAAAAATCAAATGTGAAACACTTTTAAAAGTCATAAAAGATCAACACTAGAATTAAGTTCATATTTAACTGTGGAACAAGTTTTGCTTGCTTTTGAATTTGATCAAGGAGGAGAAAAATAGTACAAGAGACACTAGCTTGAATGTGAAAGTATTATTCCATGCAAGGATGAATAAACTTAAACGGATGAATATATTTGGAAGAAAGATAATGGTCATTTTGTTATAGAGAACCATACTTCAGAGCAGCTGAATTAACAATAGATCTAATACAATTCCAGACAAGATCTTTAGAAAATGTTAAACCTAGCAGATGAAGACTAAAATCTAAAGAAGACTGTAAGACACAAAAGTAGGAGTATCATCAGAGTCCCTGTAACGATTAACGGAAAGAAGTTTAGTTTTTGTAAGAACGACAAGGGGAAGAACTTGGCAATTTAAATTGATTAAAACATTAACTGGAGATATGCAATGGGCTGTGTATTTTTAATTCTTGGTAAGAATGATAACTCTGGATATGTTTCAGTTGTATTAGACTGTACTTCATTGAGGTGGTTTAACACATAACAGACCTTAGAATAACTGAAAGAATATAGTTTTTACATGAAATTATCCACTGATTATGTAATATAATTAACTGATGCTGGAAAATTTCCCAGGGATCACACTTCTCGAAAAGAACTGTCATTAATGCTAATGAGTTTTTTTTTTCTAATTATGGATACATTTTGACTAAAACTCCTTTTGAGCCAACTACATTGTTAGCCTGCACTAAACTATATGTTCTACATAAAAGCATCCCTGGAAAAATTTCTATTGTCATTATTTTAAATTGTCTTATAAGTCATCCTAAAATCTGCTAAGTACATGTTAGAGTATATATTACTGAGAAGATCTAAGACTGAAACAAGTGCAAAGTTGTTACTGTACCTACCACATATCAGACTCACTCCCAATAGGATATCTTCATTAATATACAGTTAAAATTTCAGACTTCCCTCCTTTATCATTCCTGACAAGTATTGTTTCTAATGCCATTTTTTTTTTTTTGTTTAATTTGATTAAAAATCATACCTTGTGTAACTTTGCACTAAACTATATAATATTTGTGCAAATGGTATATCGTATGCTTCTACACTACTCATTGAAATTGAACTTCTTACTCTGCTATGAACTCTCATAGAGCTTGAACTTTCGATTCAGTATTCAAATTTTATATGTACAGGGTGTCCAGAAAGTTTCCCTGATTATATATATGTACAATAAAATAAAAATCAGGCAAAACTTTCTGGACACCCTGTGCATATATTTATATATATATATATATATATATATATATATATATAAATAAACTTGGAGTAAAAGGTTTTCACAAAATTTTCTCAGCAAAAAAAAAACATGTATTACTGTAAAACTTGAGACAAATTTTTGACCAATAGCAAGGTGTTATTTTATATTTTATTGGTAGTAAGTTGTTAAAATCAACGTAACATATTTTGCAACATTTTAAATCTTCACAGTCAATCAATCCTTCTTGTAAGAAGCATTTTAAGGCCAATAATGAAAGATCTGAAAAACAATGTTTTAACAGCACTCTTAGCTGGTGCTAAAGCCTGAGGTAGATCAGATATGTTGAAACTATAGATGCCCATAATATATTTAGCCATGTATTGTTTGATTTTCAGCTGCTAAAAGGAAAAGAATAAAAAACAAACACAGTGTATTCACAAGGACTAAAAGTACTCAGAGACATTAAAATGTTTACATGCTAGACTACAAAAATATAGTTAAAAAATATTCTATTGCTTTCAAGAAGATAAGTATACAAACAAATGAGTTCATTGCATCTTAAAAGTTAAATTTATTCTTTTAAATAATAAATATTTCTTAAAAACTGAAAACATATGTTAAGGTCTGATCAGGTTGGTTGTGTTACAGTAATCCTTCATTTTTGTGTATAAAAACAGGATGAAAGGATTTTGCAAAAGTCTAACATTAAATAATAGAAACAGTTACAGAAGATTTTCATAAAAGGCTAGCTAGGATGCAGCTTTTTTCTTGTTTTCAGCAAATTTTTTTAGTCCTTCTTTCATCACTTCTTTAGTAACTCCAGTGCCCTTGTGTACATGAATTGCTGTTACACCTACAAAATTTAAAAAAAAAATAACACAAACTAAATATATAATCTTTTTCCTTTCCATCTATTAAATATTTAGAGTATTATTTCCTTCCCATCATTGACTCCCACCCAGTACAAGTTACTATTTTCATTATAGTTACATTCATATATGGTTAGTCCAGGTATTCCCTTAATAATCACTATACAGAGATCCTACTTACCTTCCTTGCAATTTATGATCATCCCTCCCTATTTACTTTTTTGAAGAAGCATGATTTTGTTAGTTAACTATGTAGGTTCTAACCACTAAGTATACACATGCTTAGCCATCTTCTTCCAGTTGTCTTCATTCAAACTCCTTGCAGCATTCAAAATTACCTTAAAGTTCTTTAATTTATCTACAAGAATGGGATTCGGTCAGCAAATAGTGAAATTTGCGATTAAAGCCTTCAATAATAATCTCTAGTTTTACCTTTGTCAAATGGTGTCCTACACTAGATCAGTATGTCAATAATATTACTGTGGTGTCTCAGGTGGCGAGCTGGCAGAATCATTACCACACCAGGAAAAATGCTTGGCAGTATTTCTTCCCACTTTACATTCTGAGTTCAAATGCCACCATGGTTGACTTTGCCTTTCATCCTTTCAGGGTCAATAAAATATGTACCAGCTAAGTAATGGGGGTCAATGTAATTGACTTACACCCTCTAACGAGATTGCTGACCTTGTACCCAAATTTGAAACCATACTGTTAGCATCTAGTTTGAATTCAAGAATATCATCTGATATTTCTTGCTTCATTACCTTCATTTTCTTATTTCTTCTCTCCTATACACATATAAAAGAATAACAAAAAAAAAACATACATGCACAGGAGTGGCTGTGTGGTAAGTAGCTTGCTTACCAACCACATGGTTCCGGGTTCAGTCCCACTGCGTGGCACCTTTGGCAAGTGTCTTCTACTATAGCCTCGGGCTGACCAAAGCCTTGTGAGTGGATTTGGTAGGTGGAAACTGAAAGAAGCCCGTCGTATATATGGATATATATATATATATATATATACATATATATATATGTATGTTTGTGTGTCTGTGTTTGTCCCCCCACCATCGCTTGACAACCAATGCTGGTGTGTTTACGTCCTCGTAACTTAGCGGTTCGGCAAAAGGAGACCGATAGAGTAAGTACTAGGCTTACAAAGAATAAGTCCAGGGGTCGATTAGCTCGACTAAAGGCGGTGCTCCAGCATGGCCACAGTCAAATGACTGAAACAAGTTAAAGAGTATGAACTTTTCTCTTATCTGCAAAGATTCTACACACACCACTTAATGAAATGAAGGAACATAGAATAAGTCTTTAGTATGATGAATATAAAACACAGTGGTTTTCTTTTCAGCCCTCAAATGCTTCCTTTATTTGAATTGGCAACTAATTTTCTCTCAAAACTATACTCTATCTTTGAAAAAGGAAGACACATGGATAATGTAGCCCTAGATATATTAAATCCTGAGAAAAAAAAGTGGAACAATAACAGCTGGAATATCTTCTCTCATGGGTTTAAATGGTCAGAGATGACTTTGGGCTAAACAGCAACAAGAGCTAAATTTCAAAATATTCCTACAAATTCCAGAGCAGTTTGCTGAGTCCATAGCTTTCATTTCACTACTATCTAATGATTAAACAGTTCTTGCATCTAGGACACATGTCATGCTCTGGCCTAGTTTACATTGCTTCTGTGGCCACCACCGAAAACTATTGCAATACTAGAAATAGCAATGAAATCTTCCTCAAGTCATACCCTACCATCTTACAAAAAGATGAAACAGTGGATAACATGGTCCTAGATATATTATCAGAAGTTATAGCTGGAATGATGCTGATCAAAGAGCTGCTCAAAATAGACAAAAATGATAATAGGTTGTTTTCAAAATCTACAATAGAAGAGAAAAAATATCTTATGTATATATGTTGGGAATAATATATACATGCCTGAATGTATATGTATAGGTGCAACTGTGGTATATAGGTGCAGGAGTGGCTGTGTGGTAAGAAGTTTGCTTCCCAACCACATGGTTCCAAGGTCGGTCCCACTGTGTGGCACCTTCAGCAAGTGTCTTCTACTATAGCCCTGGGCTGACCAAAACCTTGTGAGTGGATTTGGTAAATGAAAACTGAAAGAAGCCTGTTGTGTACATATATATAAATTTATGTGTGTGTGAGTGTCCTTGTTTGTTTGTCCACCACCAATTGACAACCAGTGTTGGTGTGTTTACATCCCTGTAACTTAATGGTTCAGCAAAAGAGACTGGTAGAAGTACTAGGCTTTAAAAAAGTAAGTCCTGGTGTCAATTTGTTCAACTAAAACCATTCAAGGCAGTACCCCAGCATGGCCACAGTCAAATGCCTGGAACAAGTAAAAGACACCTTTATAAACTTTTGCAAGGAAAAGATTTCAGCTTGCTTGCCTTCTGATTGATAAAAACAAATCAAAACTTTGAAGTCACTATCAGCCTTTTCCTTTGTAAAAGTTCATAAATATGCATTCTGTTGAAAAGTATTGAGTAATCTTTCAGTTTAATGTTAAATTGTTTTTATATATACAGCTTGATACAAAAAAACAAACATAGGTGCAGGGGTGGCTGTGTGGTAAGTAGCTTGCTTACCAACCACATGGTTCTGGGTTCAGTCCCACTGCGTGGCACCTTGAGCAAGTGTCTTCTACTATAGCCTCGGGCCGACCAAAGCCTTGTGAGTGGATTTGGTAGACGGAAACTGAAAGAAGCCCATTGTATATATGTATGTATATATATATATGTGTGTATGTGTGTGTTTGTCCCCCCAACATCGCTTGACAACTGATGCTGGTGTGTTTACGTTCCCGTAACTTAGCGGTTCGGCAAAAGAGACCGATAGAATAAGTACTAGGCTTCCAAAGAATAAGTCCTGGGGTCGATTTGCTCGACTAAAGGCAGTGCTCCAGCATGGCTGCAGTCAAATGACTGAAACAAGTAGAAGAGTAAAAAGAGTATTAATAAGTGTGTGTGTGTACGGATGGCATATGAGAACAGGCATAACTGAGTAGTCAAGAATTTTAGTTCTAATCATGAAATCTCAGACATGATCACACTGCATGGTATCTTAAGCATGAGTCTTTTATGACAGACTCAGTTCAATCTATGTCTTGTGAGTGAGATTAGATAAACAGAAACTATGTAGATGCCCATTCAATGGACTGTTTCTCCAATTGAATGTGCCATCTTTGTCAAACATAGTGCTATGTTGATTCTGTCTGAAAATGTCTGGAATACTCAGTTGCTTGCTCTATAACACTGTGTAACATTTTTTTTTTGTCTTTGGTCAGTAAGTGTTATTTCCTATTTTCTTCTATCTAGAAATAAAAGGAAATATTGCTTTTGTAACCTAGACATCAATATTTTGAAACTGACTTACTTGCCATTACATTTCAGATAGATTCAGTGCTGAGTTACAGAAATATTGTCATAACAAACGTTCTGCTTAATACCACAGATTTGCTTGACCTTAACCACTTGAGCATGTCCTTTAGTGGCTATCATGAGCAGGAGAAGAGGAGGGCATCATAGTGATGTGTTGAGAGGAATTATTTGGCACTTGAATAAATGGAACAAAAGTAAATTTAGAAGGAAATATTAGCCATTTTCCATACTTTCTAGGGGTAGGCAAATAGGAAATAACAGTTGTTACTCAAGGATAAAAAATCGTGTTACACAGTGTAATTCAAAGCAAAAACAATATTCATTCATGGAAGATCCAGTTTTGTTTTTCTCTTCCACATGTTAAGGCACATACACAAAGACATGCATGTAAAAGTGAAATGACAAAACAGTGAATTTATTAAAATATATTCTTACCTATGTTACCAACAGCTGTTACATTCCTCCCTTCATCATCAAAGAATAACATATCTTCATATGGGATGTTGCTGTGTTTCTGAAACCTTGATAGCAAAATAGAAGACTTTTCTGTAAGGCTGTCTGTTTTCACCCCCTTTTGATTCTATTAGCTTTATTTTATTAGAAGATAATATAAATAAAATGGTATAAATCTAAATGGTTGGACTCATCACAAACTGAAATTGCTGCTGGCAACTGGAATTTCTTCTTGAATTAGTATGTTATGTGAACTTAATGTACTGAAATAAAGTTTGCATTTTTCTCATAGCATGGTTTATAGTGAGTGTGTGTATGAATGTGTTTGAGTAAAGGTTTACATACATACACTGACTGCAGTTATTGCAGAGGTTACCCACAGGACAGCCCTGGTCAGATCCATTCCAGCTGAAATCATCCTGTTTCTCTTAATCATGCTCAATGCATCCAGGACCACACTACCTCATGTTTCCTTTTATAACAAATTAGAGCATAATGTGAGAGATGCAAGCTATTTCTAGTAAGCAGTAAGCTGAGTGACCACATAAAAGTTCCCTTGTTGGATTGCGATGTGGCTGCACATGTGCACAAGCATGGCTATGCAAACACACACAAGCCATATAAGCAAGGTTGTATACATTTCTGAGTAATGATCTTAAACCATACACTGACATTTATCATTTAAAGGTTATTCTCAGAAAGTAGGTTAGTTGCCCTTAGACCATTCATAATGACTCAGACTGGAGATCAGAGATAAATTGTGCAACAGTGATATGATTGAACATCAGTATAAAAGTCTGCAGGTTGTTTAAAGTAAAACATGGGCTAATTCTGAGAGAGAAATATTAAAATACAAATATGAGCCAAGTGTGTGAGATACCACACTAGAAGTAATGGCAGACGTTGTGAACTGATAGATACATTTGTAAGTGATATGGAGTTAACAAGTTCAAGCAAACAAAGACTGTGTGTAGAATGGTTTGTGTTACGACAGTGTACATCACACTAGCAACCTCAGTGTTAGAGTGATCTACACTGGTCTTCATACCGCTATAAGTCTACAAAAAGTTGTACAGCATTGGACCATTAGGACTTTTCTATCAGATAATTGGATTTTTTGTAGGAGGAGGGAGTAACAGGTAAGGAAGATGACCAGTTCTATCAAACCTTTGTGAGAATTATCTCAAAGGAATATCCAACTGAGATATTGTATTGATCCCTCTTATTTGCCCCAACACAGTATAATTTTGCCCTGTTTTTTTATCAGCCAGTACTCCCTCTCCTCTGGGCTACCTCTATTGCCATCCATCACTTACTCTTTATCTCTTCACCCACAATTATCTTTATCCACCTCTGATATTACCAATCACATCTCTCAATTCTACCCTGAAATATTCATGCCTTTCTTCCATCATATACTCTTTCTCCTTCCACTCTCCTAACCATTCTAGTTTCTCTCCCTGTTTAAAAGAGCAAATGTTCACACTCTATGTTATTCACTCTAATTCCAGCCTTCTAAATTACCCTTTTTGTTGTCATTGCTCCTTCTCCTATTCCCTCAAATTACACACCATAGAATACTGAGCACTCTCTAACACTGTACTGGTGCAAGGATGGAACCTGCCATGATCCCTCTATAGGTGAATAATGAACACGACTACATTTCTAATGATGATGTCACAAAAAAAATGTAAAGTTGTTGACAAATGAGCAAAGAAACTGTAGAAACCAAGCCAAATGACATATGTGAGCACCAGCCTTTAGGATAGGAGTAGATCACATTTAAAAAATGATACAGAACATGAAGAACCATCCAACCCCTCCCAGCACAAAAAGCATACATAATGATGAAAATAAAGGTATTTTAAAGGCCATGATTGTAAATATCATTGTGTGTGTGTGTGTGTGTGTATTATATATATAGAGAGAGGCAATTATGCAGAAAAATAAATGAGATACATTAGATATATCAAATATAATAGTCTGAGTATGAAATAGAAAATATGTATATATGTATACATGCAAAACGAGAGAAAGCAAAAGCCAGAGACTTTCAGATGATGAATTTATATTAAAAGGTTCAACTTACAAAGTGAAAATTAACAGGGTGGAAGAATATATATATATATATATATATATACTGCAAATGTATATAATATTTCAGTTTAGACTTCACAAAGCCAATCAACTAGCTGGCTAGGTTTCATTCTGTTGGGTCTGACAAAGGTTTATCATTAACATAATAATGTTTGAACGAAATGTTCTATTAAACATAGATAAAATGAGAGCCAGTTTGAAACAATGAATGCAGAATGAAGACAATGAATAAGAAGAAACTTGTGAAAGCTGACAGGGCTTCTATGACAGTAAATTTCACACAATGATAGAAACTTGTTTATACTCAGAGGCAAAAAAAAAATGTATATAGATCCAGAAGAGAGACCCAGTACTTCAGAATAATACAAAAGTGAAACAACATGGTAAAAAAAACCGAGAAGAAATGAAACAAATAAAAGTAAAAGAGCTGCAGAAAGTAGGGCCTAGATATTTCTTTAGAGAAATGTCACCTTACCAAAATAAAAGAAAAGCAGAGTTTAATGTTCCTCACAGTACTTAGAACTGTGAGATAGTGCATCAGAACAAATCAACGTATTTTAAAAAGAAATGTGTCTTAAATATCAGCATACTTGTTATCAATGGTTATTAACTAATGGATATGACAAATATGTGAAATTAGAAAATATTAGGTATGAAAAGAAGGATACTTCATAGTATATGGATCCAATACATGTCAACAAGAATAAAAGATATTAGAAAATGAATGGTGTCAATTAATGTTGGAAGTGGTGGTAGGTTTTGATACAGACATGAGAATCTCTGAAATTGATCAGATCATGAATTCAATATGTAGAAGGATTCAGAAACAGTACTAGCAATTTATGATAATCTCAGAATGCTTTATTTTAATATTACAGTCTTACATGTGAGGGGATATAGCTGATTATCTTAAGATCTTTCTATACTAATCACCAAAGAATGAAAAGCAAAATTAATTTTAGCAGAATGTGAATGTTGAATGTAGAGGGTACTATTTTTATTCTCCAACTTAGTCTCTGAAACTTGTTTGTATTTTCTCATAACTTTGTTTTCAAATTCAACCATCTAAATTTTCTCTATTGGAAAACAAAACAAAACATTATACTCGACTTTATACAAATAACTATCATTTTGAAAAGGTATGGAGGTATGATACATGTTACTAATAATGTATTACAGGAGAAATATTAAATGTAATACATACTGGGAAAAATGAATTGTTTTTTCTCCTGGATAAATCTCAGAAAATTCAAAATATTTACTCCAGTTAAATAAATCCATCAACTGCTTTGCACTTTTAATTGCACATGTTCTAGAGAAATCAAAAGAAGAATTCAACAGAAAATTCAGATATTTCTAATGAAAAAATTACATTCAGAAGTAATTTTTATAAATAAAAATAGCATATTTGACTGCATGATTAATCCAGAAATATAACGAACTGAAATACCTGGAAGCAACACCAAGCTTATAACCTTCATTTTGAAGGGACTGCAACACCTCTGGAACTTCAGGGTAATGTTTCACGTGGTCTCCAAGGGAATCATATACTTTATCCTTCCTAATAAAAAGGAAATTCAAATAATTATCATATACAGGCTTGACAAAGAATGGAAAGAAAATTTATCTCACCCTTCAATACATTTATGCAAAATTTAGCTACTTGTCAGCAGTAACTCAGTTGATCCAGAATTAAAGAGAAAATCTGACAGCAATAACTGAATTACATTGCCCTGTGTTACTTAACAAAAAGTAAAAACTATTACTTTTCCTCCATCAACTGCATTTGTAACAATAGATTTTGTTTTACATTTAGTCTAAGGCAGTGTTCCATAACCGGTTTACCATGGCACACTGGTGTGCCACAAGATGATGCTAGGTGTGCCGTAGTGTAACCTGAATATAATTTTTTTCCCTATACTTTTAGTTCAGGTGTGCCACTGAATTTTGAAAAGAATATAAGTGTACCGCAAGTGACAAAAGGTTGCAGAGCATTGGTCTAAGGGAAGGACAGTGCTCATAATCTTCACTAGTCTGCAATACTAGTGATGCCAATATTTTTTATCTTTTATCTCTTACTTGTTTCAATCATTTGACTGTGGCCATGCTGGAGCACTGCCTTGAAGGGTTCTTAGTCAGGCAAATTGACCCCAGGACGTTTTTTAAACCTAGTACTTATTCTATTGGTCTCTTTTACCCAACTGCTAATTTACAGGGACATAAACACACCAAACTGGTTGTCAAGCAGTGGTGTGGGACAAACACAAAGGCACACACACATACATATATATATATATGATGGGTTTCTTTCAGTTTCCATCTACCAAATCAACTTACAAGGTTTTGGTCTGCTCAAGGCTATAGTAGAAGACACTTTCTCAAAGTGCCACATAGTGGGACTGAACCTGAAACTATGTGATTGGGAAGCAAACTTTTTACCACACGTCACACTGTGGTTTATATATTGTTTGAACTTCTATAACAGAAGATTTATAAGAAAAAATGTAGTGAGGGAGGCAGTTTCTGAATATGAATTATTACAAAGAAAAGTGTTTAGGGTTTGTTGTAATGAAATACAATAGAGAAGATGAGAGGCAGGTGCAACAGACAGGCTAGCATGTACCATACAAGAGGAGTAGAAAATATAGTAAGACAAAAGAGAAAATAAGGAGGAATGCTGAAAGAAGTAGAAAATCTGAATATTTAACCCTTTAACATTTAAACAGGTTATATCCAACCCAAATATTCTATTTCATGTTCAAAGCAGCCAGATCTAGCCTCTCACACCTATCCTACAATGTAATTTTTGAAACAAGCAATTACATCATTGAAAACTTGAAGCAACAAAATGCATTAATTCCAAGCAATATGAATGAATAAAAATTACATTTGATAGAGTAATCTGAATGCTAAAGGGTTAAACAAAACTGAGGACTGTAGACAATAATACAGTTGCTTTTGTTTAATCCCATTTAGATCTGATTGAGAAGGCTTATGGCTCGAAATATTCCAGCTATGACCATTCCTATCTTAGTAGAAGTATGTTTAACTATATCATTCAATGTGTTCTTTTCTTTCTTAAAACAGAAAAGTGTGATTTGAGGGAGATTTGACTACTATTTCTATCAGTTCCATGCAGAGGCTTCCTTGTTAACTTGACAAAATACAGTAGAGAAATATACATTAGCAACAGAGGTATTATCAATACTGAGAGATCTGAGAGATAATAATTATCCCAACTTAAACATGGATGTTCTGCTAGAACAAACTATACTGTGGTAGATACAATGAGAGAAACTCATATTGATTTTTAGTGCAAAATGTACTCTTGTTTACATCACTAACAGAGATATAGATCCCTGCCACCTCCAGTGCTAAGACCACCAGATCATGTGATTTTGTCCTTCCTTTGTTTTATCAATGATGGACACTCAACTGCTAGAGGTAGCAGCAACTTATCTCCCCACCAGCAATATATAGAAAAACAGTACAAGAACAGGTGCTGGTGTTGAAATTAGCCAGTGTGTTTGTTAAAAAATATATATAAGTGACAGAGAAGAAATATTTATCTCCACTTAAACATGGATGTTCTGTTAGAACAATCTATACTGCAGTAGATACCATCAGAGAAACTCTCATATTGGCTGCTGTTGCAAAATGCACTCTTGCTTATATCACTAGTGAGGAGATAAATCTCTGCCACCTCCAGCGCCAAGACCACCAGATCACATGATTTCAATCTTCTTTGGTCTTATCAATGATGGATGCTTGACTGCTAGAGGTAGCAGCGAGTCATCTGCCCACCAGCGTTATATAGAAAAGCAATGTCAGAACAGGTGCTGGTGTTGCAATTAGCCAGTGAGCTTGTTAAAATATATATATTAGTGACATAGGTAGTATTAATACTAAAAAGATATATCTATACCCACTTAAACATGGATGTTCTGTTAGAACAATCTATACTGCAGTAGATACCAAGAGAGAAACTCTCATATTGATTTTTAGTGCAAAATGCCCTCTTGTATTTATATAACTAGTGGGTAAACAAATTCCTGCCACCTCCAACACTGAGACCACCAGATCATGTGATTTTTTACCTTTCTTGGTTTTTATTAATGATGGATGCTTGACCACTAGAGGTAGCAGTGACTCAGATAAACACAAGTGCATTTTGCATCAAAAGCCAATATGAGAGTTTCTCTCACAATATTTACTGCAGTAGAGAAAGTTAGTGCAGGAATGAGAAGGAATAAGTTGTGATAGTTAAACAATATCAGGCTGCTGTTGTTTAACCCAGGTTAGTCTTCATCAAACAAGCCATTAATCAAAAATATCTCAGCTTTGACCATCACATTTTTTTTTTTCAAAGATAGTCTGTGTAGCATTGCATTATCCAATCTATCTTTTCTTCTTCTTTTTAAAGATAGTAAGATATGGTTGGGAGGGAGATTTAGCTGCTACTACTAGCTGATTGAGCAACCACATAGGGGTTTCCTTGTTAGTTGAACAATGATATAGTTGCAGAAATGGGGAAGAGTCGATACTATGGCTGCAAGATTTTAACAATATTCCAATTATGAAAGATACATAAAAGCATTATTGTAAAACAACATAAAAAATCATGAAAAGGGGTTGGTGAATAATGTAGTTAAGAGAAGTTGGAACATAAATCTTTTTTTTTTTTTTTTTGTAGAAACCAAATAATAGTGCAGTTATGGAAAACAACATTTAAGAGACCACTGGTGACACAGTCATTTCTTATTTTGTACAATTAATATTTCCTCAAAAAATCAGTAGGTTCAAGATGATTTGTAATCAGTTTGAAGAAATTACAAAATAATGGAAATTTTTAAAATATAAATGTAAACAGGGAATGTGAAGTCATTTACAGGTAAAATACATCTGTTAAGGCAAGTAAAATAATTAAGAATAAGAGTTAATTTTCTTCTGAAAAGAAAAGCAATGGTAATCCATCTCATAAGATTCTTTTATCTTTTGAATCTAAAAATGAAAAGTATCAATCTAAAATTAAATGACTAAATATTTACAAAGAGTTGTTGCTTTTAAGGTTATAATTTTACAACATTATTTATATTGATTCAATCACTGACTACCTTTGAATGTCTTATATCTGAATTTTTAAATGCTCTTAATCTGGAAATCTAGTCTGGAACTACACACATAATGAGGAAGGGCTAAGACAACTAATGAAGTTATTAGTATTGTAAATAAATGATCCCAAAATGAGGTTAATAAATTACTAAATTATGATCTTAATCTAAAATTGTTAGCAAACAGTGGAATCTAAGTACTTCTAGCAACTGAAAAAATGAAAAATAGCTAATAATTCAAGTGAATATACAACATAACATTGCTAAAAAGTGAACAGAATCTAAAATTGGTAACTAAATACACAGAAAGTCAAACAATAGACTTATCCAAATTCAATATTTATACAAGCCATATCTTACCTTAATTCAAAAGGTGGCGAAACATGTGTGTCAACCCAGAAAGGCCACAAAGTATAATCTATTAAAAATATAAATCAATACATAATGATAATGATGGTGAAAATAACACCAAGTTTTTGATTAAGTTTAGCTTTTTGACATTCAGAGTAATGGTTATTTATTCACATTGTTCTGAATTAATCATGTATTATCTTGTAGCTTTGAGATTTTGATGAGTTAATTGTTAATTTTTAGAATGATATTGTTGGGTTGGTGTGCAAGGCCAGATCTGGCTTATTTAAGCATAAAAGAAGTAGAATGCTAAAGGGTTAATATTTTTTAGAGGAAACTTAAAGATCTTGAAGAATCAAGATCGTTTCCAAATCATTTCAATAGAAAATTGGAATAATTTCACTTGAATTGAAATCAAGTTCAGTAAGAATTTACTATCCAATCAAAGCACTTTCTGCATTATGAGGTAAGTTGTTTAATAATAGGCATAAACACTTTATACTAACACCATAATACTTAACTTGAATAAGAGCATTACCAGACTTATGACACTGAGCCATTAGAATTTCTTTTTAATAAAAATAATCATGTCTTTTCTCTTATGGTCATTTCTCAATATATCTATTTTTTCTCAGAAATAAGAATTAGGTTGAATATATTGGCTAGTTTAACACAGTCACCTGACCCTTGAGAATCTTTAACAGAATTTATTCCATTGCAAACATACTACAGTTTGAAAAGATAGTCAATTGATGTTCAGCCTTCAACTATCTTTTCTTGTGCAGTGACTCAGAAGGTGGAATCAATTTCCCAGCAGAGGCTCTTTGCCAGACAAAACTGTGGTCCAAAAACATGGATAATGTCATGAGTGGCGGAGACACATAGCTTCATGTCCTCCTCTCTCTAAATTCATGATATCCCAGTGTACACAGGATTTTGAGAGGCCAAACACAGCTACAATTTGCAGCATGACTGCTCCTAGAAAGTGTAGTGATTAGCAGTAACTCATGAAATAGTGTTTCCATTTCCCTCCTCTACCCAAACCATAAAGATGTTTATTAACATGAACAAGAGTCAGTCAGTTGGACAATTATCTCCCCTTTACACTAATCTCTGTGAAACTTTGACTCATTTCATAAACAGAAATCTCAGAAACAACCTGTAACAGATACATATTAATCTACCCTCTGTCAACAGCACCAAAATGCAAATACTACATACATCTAGTAAAGAGTATTGCACTGTGTATAAGCAATAAACAACTAAGGTTCTCAAAAGAAAAGCCTCTCAATTTCTGATGATTTCTCATGGCAATCACGTACCTACACAATTTTGCTGAATCTGCATCACTAAGATTAAGCTTCTTCAGAGATAGAAACTATGTCTACTCTGAAAAGTTGTGGACCTTATATGAAACTAACCACAATATGACAGCTTCACCTGCTAGAAATAACAGCCAAATCGCCTTCATATCACAATTTACTGTCTTACAAGAGGGAAGGATGCATTGATATTGTAATCCTCAATTAACTATGCCTAAAAAAATGGGATGGTCATGGCTGGAATAGCTTTGATCATAGGTCTGCTCGACGTGTAGTGCTCACATATTAGCCATAGTACTTCAGTACTACACAAACATTCTAGACTGCATTCAAAGAAGGTCATTTGACTGATTAACAGAAACTCAGCACATTGCATGCACTAGACCACACATACTGTTTCTTCTCCAAGTCTCTTTTACCATAATGAGAAATGTATATTTTCATCTAAACTTGTAAGATCCATACTACCCTCCACATTCATTTAATGTACTCAGCTATCTTACTGTGCTTAGATCTAACCCAGTGGTTCTCAACTGGGGTCCATATCTCTGCATGCAAAATAGTAAATTGGGTACCCATAGAAGGGTTTCAAATTAAGGGTCTAGAAAAAAAAAATTTGCTTTAGAAGTATTTACTGTAAGAAACAGCTAGATTATTTTTTCTCTAATGTCTTACATAGCTCAAACTACACAAGTTCATGTGTGATGAACACAATAGAAATTTTGAAAGAAGTATCTATAAAACTAGTTTTTAAATATCGAATGACTATGGGGGTCCACCAGAATAAAACAATCAAAAGGGGTTCACAAATAAAATATGGTTGATAACACTGATCTAACCCAATAATCTCCTCTAAAGATATAATTCATAGGAATCCTAGGACAAGCCAATTTTTCCTGTAGATATTGGTTTCAAATTTTGATACAAGGCCAGCATGTTCGGGAAGGGGGCTAGTTGATTACATCGACCCCAGTGTTCAACTGGTATTTATTTTATCAACCCTAAAATGATGTACGTTAATGTCGACCATGGCGGAATTTGAACTCAGAATCTGAAGATGGACGAAGTGCCACTGAGCATTTTGCACAGTGAGTTAACAATTCTGCTAGCATATCGCCTTTAATTTTTCTATAATGGTTTCAAGTCCTGGCACAAGACCAGCATGTTTGAGGAAGGTAATAAGTCGATTATATTGACCCCAGTACTCAACTGGTATTTATTTTATCGACTCCAGTGCTCAACTGGTTCTTATTTTATCGACCCCGAAAGGATGAAAGGTGGAGTTGATCTCGGCAGAATTTGAACTCAGAATCTGAAGACGGGCGAAATGTTGCTAATAAATACCCTGGTTTTTAGCACAGAAAGAAAGGATGATAAAAATGAACAAAATACTTCTATACACGATGGAGATTATAATAAAACAAATGAAATTTCATAAACTAAGTTACTATTTCAATTAATAGCATTCTAGTTCATGTCTACTTTCTTTCTTTCTTGCCTTTAACCCTCCAACGCGGAGTATAGGCCACTTATAATTGAATTCCATGTCGCATAATTTTTCGCTTCTGTACTTATACTCTGCCATGAATGCCCCCCTTTCTCTAGTTCCTTTTGTGGTGATCTACACCACGAGTTCTTAGGCCTACCTCTCTTTCTATATCCATCCGGATTCCACTGCAAAGCACTTTTCGTTACATTTGGTGTGTCCTTTCTAATTGTGCTACCAATTCACTTCCACTTTTTCTTAAATATTTCCTCCCTAATCGAAACTTGATTCGTTCTTTGCCATAGCTCCATATTGCTTATGTTTTCGGGCCAACTGATTTTAAGTATACTATGCAAGCACCTGTTGATGAATGATTATATTTGCTTATTTGACTTAATTGTTGTTCGCCATGTCTCAGCCCCATACAATAACACCGCTTTTACGTTAGTGTTAAAAATTCTTATTTTGTTCTTTATTGAAATTAGACATGAACCATGTTTTCCCATAATGGTACATGTCTACATAGAAGGATAATTAAAATACATATAGCTTCTATTTAAATATTTTCGTCTATTAAAAAAGTATTTTGCTGTCATTAAGCGTACAAAAAAACGAAACTACACTGGTTATTTATACCTACAAGACGTTTTATTTCTCTTTAGAACAATATATTTTTACCCCTTGTTACAGACGATAAAAATGTAACATCAAGGTCTCTGTCAAAGATCCTACTTAACATGCACTGGAAAAATAATATGAAAATCTTAAAACAATATATTGCTATATAAATTCGAATTGGTTGTATACAACCGCATTTAACTTTCACTTTTGTTTACAGAACACAGAATTTTAAACAAACGTCAAGGAAAATTTCTGGCTAGTGACTGAGCACCAACCACACCCTATATCATAGTACTTTTATGTTACAAAACAAAAAAATACAGGAACAATTACAGAACAGTTAAGGAGACCGAGACTCCACTGTCAATATCACTTCTAATCTTCAGTAATAACAGAAAATCTACGAAATAACTAAACATTTATAGAATTTTCATAGAAAAGAACAGTAATTCTATTAGAGCATGTTTTACAAACGAACATTATGAATTTAGGAGAATCTGAGATCGCCGGGTAAGAGAGGTTAATTACAAAGCAGTTATATAACAGGACTATAAGCGCGCGCGCACACACACACACACATATTCAGGGAAGTGTCAAGTTCAAAAAGCCATGTTCATCCAATTAGAATAAAGTATTGAAAGGTAAGCGGGCGAATGAATAAAATATTTAATCCACAATTGTTATACCGACAAAATATATTTTTATTTGTCGGGCTAATGATGAATGGATTTTACATATATATATAGCCACTTTGTAATATATAAATAATAATAATACCATACTCTACCTAAGTCAAATACAATAAGCTTTGGTTTGTCTACATAGGACACCGCCATACCGGACACAAGTCGATAACTAGAGAACGAGAGTGATCTCCCTTACGTTATATCGCCAACATCTTAACCACAAACTCATATTGATCAAAATTATTGCAAAACCTTGTGGTTCTGTTTTTTTTTTAAATAAGCGGACACATTATGTTTTCTTCCTTTTTACTACACAATGTATGAAATATGAATTTTATATTTATAAAAAAAAGCAATGAAAACTATTTTAACATTTTTAACGAAATATATTTTCATAAGAAGTTTTCAATTATTTATTTAATCTAATATTGTTGCTATGCTCCGTTACTATGTTCTATTACTGCGCATAATTTCTTTGTGTAATACATCTTAAAATATCTTCTGCGTTTAGTATGTGGAAATATATACGGGGTGGCCAAAATAGGTAACTGGGGCAAATTGAGTAATTTCTGATTTTTTTTGTTTGTTATTTTCTTCCTACCTGTTTCATTGCATTGCAAGTATTGCATCATCGTTTTCTACCGTTGCATCATCTTTGGGATTAAAAATTGGTCAGTATATGTTATGTTTCCCTCGGGTGACTCGCAGAGATAACACAACGAGTTATACAGTTTAATTATTACATTTATTGTTCAATTACATACAAAGAACGCACTCACCCAATGTTCGTTATGAATAAACAAAAGTCATGTCCGCCATATATATATATCAATGACATTTTACTACGACAGTCCCACAAGACAACAACAATGAAACAATGAACTCAGACGAACCACATGATACACGGAACGTCAGACGAATTACATATCTAACAGTCCATATAACACCTCCCCACTGAAATTGATGCTACACAAGAAGTATCAACAGCAAAGTCTCTCTTGGGTTTTACGGGTTCTCTTGGACCGTCTTGGGTTGTCTGGTCCATACTCTGGAACGGGTAACATGGTCTTGGGTCTGGTTTGTCTTTGTGTTAGTGGCACAGTTTCCGAGATCTCCATCGGGTGATCTGTTGCAAATTCAAATACAGTGTTTTCTGCATCACCAGGTTCATTGTCTTCCTCAGTTGTGTACCGCGGTCGCAGCTGTTCCCAGTGTCGTCTCCACATCGGGCCATGAGGTATGACCTTCACGTTAAAGCAGCGAGTACCCAATGACTTCTTAATGATTGCTGGTGCCCATCGGGGATCTTTGTCTCGGCGAGGTCCATAGTATAGTGCATACACAGGATCTCCGGCCTTGTACTGCCTGGTAACTTTAGCGACATCAGCCGAGCTTGGAGTCACCTGAGACTTATGTGCTTCCTTAGACTGTTTGCCTTGAGCAATGTGTGTTGGCGATGGCAGCAGAGAATCAATCCTTGTTTGTATCTGCCGGTTATTCAAAAGTTCACTTGGAGAGAATCCACAGGATGTTGGTGTTCTCCGGTACTGCATCAAGAATTCTTGAAGTGCTCGTGTTGGCGGAAGAGAAGACTTCCTCAGAGCTTGTTTGAAGGTCTGCACCAAACGTTCCGCTGCTCCGTTGGTAGCTGGGTGGTAAGGTGCCCCTGTCAGGTGTGTGATCCCGCGTTCTTTGCACCAGCTCTGGAACTCCTCAGACGTAAAAGTTGGTGCATTATCGGTGACCAGTGTGTGAGGAAATCCGAAGTGCGCAAAGTCTTCCTCAAGCAGATTTAAAGTGGCTTTGGAGGACGTGGAGGAAGTAGGATGAATGCATGGGTACTTGGAATAAGCATCTGTGATCACCAGCCAATCTCTACCCATAAAATTTATTGCATGGTCCAGATGTAAGCGGCTCCACGGCTTTTCTGGTAACATCCATGGGTGAACTGGAGGCTTAGATGGCTGCCTTTGATGTTCGTTACATGAATCACATCGTCGACTGGCTATCTCTATAGCAGCATCGATACCAGGCCAATAAACAGCAGTTCTTGCTAGTTGTTTCATGCGTTCCATGCCAAAATGTCCAAGATGCAGAAGATTGAGGATCTTTGGCTGCAAGCTATGTGGAATCACAACTCTAGATCCATGTATAAGGCATCCATGACAGATACTAAGTGAGTTTGATAACTTACGGAACTTGTTGACTTCGTCATTGATCTCCATGTTCTTTGGTGGCCAGCCTTCACGGACGTAGCGCATCACTGTAGATATCACTGGATCTTTCCCTGACTCTTGACGGAGGACGTTAGCATCCACAGGTTGGACTTGAATACTAAGAGCTTTGATGGCACACACCATGTCTATGTCTTCACCATTTTCCTTTCTGTCAAAGTCGTTGTCATCACCGAATGGCAAGCGACTGAGGGCATCAGCATTGCCATGATCTGCTGATTTCCGATATTCAATGGTGTAGTCAAACTGGTTCAGCCACAGGGCCCATCGTGCTAGTCTGTTAGCAGCGAGAAGTGGCGTCCCTTTCCTCGGACTGAATAGTGATGTCAGTGGCTTGTGGTCAGTCACGAGTACGAATTTACGACCGTACAAATATTGGTAAAACTTCTGCAAGCCAAATATGATAGCTAGGGCTTCCTTTTGAATTTGACTGTAGTTACGCTGTGCAGAAGTGAGAGTCTTGGATATATTGGATATTGGGCGCTCGCTTCCATCAGGATAGCGGTGAAACAGGACTGCTCCAATACCAACGTTTGATGCGTCACAAGCCAGTCCCAAAGTTTTGTTTGGATCGAAGTGTATCAGAACTTGACTTGATGAAAGTACATTTTTCAAGTGATCAAAAGCTGACTGTTCCTCATCTCCCCACTTCCAAATAGTTGACTTTTTGTAAGGCAATAGAGTGGCTCTGCTATACTGGCTAGGTTTGGGATAAACTTTCCATAAAACTGAACTGAACCTAGGAAAGATTTCAAGCTTGATTCGTTCGTTGGAGATGGCATCTTTAAGACTGCTTCGACTTTGGATCCCTTAGTGATCCCTTCAGCCGACAAAATGTGTCCAAGGTATTGTACACTGGGTAGTGCAAACTGGCACTTTTCACGGCGACATCTGAGTCCATTGTCGCTTAGACGTGTGAGCAGACACTTTAGGTTGTTTAAGTGACTGTTTGCATCTTTCCCACTGACGAGCATGTCATCCTGGAAGACGGCCACTCCAGGTAGATCATGGGTCAGGTTTTCCATGATCTCCTGAAAGTAACCAGGTGCTGACTTGATTCCGAAAGGGAGTCGTTGTTGCAGGAGTACTCCACGGTGAGTGCTGAGTGCGAGTCTGCGTTGACTTTCTGGAGCCAGTTTGATCTGATTATAGGCATCAGCAAGGTCTATCTTTGTATATCCGAATCCACCTCCGAGTTTCTGCATCAGTTCAGCAGGGAGTGGCATTGGATGACGGTGATCAGCAAGTTGGTCATTAATTCCCACAGAGTAGTCACCACAAATCCGTAGTTTGGGCTTCAGGTTGCTTGAAGCGTGTGCTTTACGAATCGGTACCACTGGCGTTCCGTATTCATTGAATTGAACAGGCTTCCAGATTCCCTTGGCGATGCCTTCTTCGTAACCTTTGGCCAGGTCATCACGAAGAGCAAATGGGACCGGACGTGCCTTGTGAAAGACTGGTGTTGCGTCCGATTTGAACTTCACTTCCAGTTCAAAGTTCTTGAGACATCCCAATTCTTGCTTGAAAGGATCTGGAAATTCATCACACATGTTGTGACAATCTTGCTGCAGGGAAACATAGGGCTCGCTTGAGGTCTTTGGATACATCCCTTCTGCACCTTCCCTCTTAGCTTGGCTGTCTATGCTTTTCAAACCTAGAGCAGTGTCTACGGAAATTCCCAGAGTCTGGATAGCATTCCGACCCAGCAAATTAAGATCAGAGATCTTGGTGACTATGTAAGGTATAAGATCCTGCTTACCAGTTGTTGGATCCTTGGTTTGGCCCATGAAAGTTCCTAGAACAGGCAGGTTGTGCTTGCTGGCAGATTCATAGCGATGCTTGACATCTTGCAGCTTTGGTCTTCCAAGTTGTTTCCAGACTGACAAGGAAACAAAATTGCCTGTAGTAGCAGTGTCCAATTCCATTGTGAACAGTCTGTTCTGGATTGTTACTGGCACAATTAAACTATGAGTGTCTCGGGAAACTTCACCTAGGATCGCCTTGACTAGCTCAGCTTTTGTGATTCTTTTCACGGGAGTTTGTGAATGACCATTGCGTTGCTGATGTTGTTTTTTCCTACACACCGCTTGCAAATGACCCTTTTTGTCACAAAAATGACATTTGGTTTCCCTGAAAGGACAGTCTGTTGCTTTGTGGGCCTTTCCACATCGGTAGCATTTCTCCTGGTTTGTGGAATAAGACTGCTGATGTTTCTTTTGAGGACTCTTATTCCTGTTCTGCTGGACCTTGTACACCTGCTTGGTTTTGGAACCGTATACAGTTTCTTTTGCAACCTTTGCTGCGTCTTCAGTCTCAATGGCAACCTGGACAGCACGGGCAAAATCTAGTTCTGAGTCTTTTATCTTAAAAAGCGCCTTCAGAACCGCTTCATTGTTAACCGAACATATGAATCTCTGTCTCAGAGCTTCATCCTGTGGGTTGGTGATCGCTGGAAAATCACAGGTAGCTGCATCCTGGCGTATACGTGCTGCCAGCTCCTGGAGAGTTTCGCCTGGCTTCCGCTGCATATCACTCCAAAACTTGAAACGCTCTCTCACAATGAAAAGTTTAGGGTCGAACTGTTCCTTCATGAAGTCAACGATTTCGTCCATTATCAAGTTGTTGATATCTTTAGGCGGATTTTGTTGGGTAGCCAGATTATCAAGTTGTTTGTAAACAGTAGCGGTCTGATTGGTCAGGAACACTTGTGCCATGCGTTTTTCAGGTACAGCATTAGCAGCCACAAACGTACGGAATCTTGACCAGTAATCAGGCCATAGTTCTGTCGCTGAATCAAATGCAGCAAATGGTGGAATCGACACTGTTGTTGAAGCAGCTGAAAAATAGCCACTAGAATCGCCTTCAACTTGTCGAGCACCAAACAGTTTTAACAGAGCGTCCATATCTCTCTGATGTTGTTGCATTTGCTTGTCCATTTGTTCCCTAAACAATTTAATAAGTTCTACTGTCTGTTTTTCAGCCATTGTTATTACGATGAATAATTTTACGGTAAAGTAAGCATGTATCCTATCGGCGACGCCAATAAACTCTGTTATGTTTCCCTCGGGTGACTCGCAGAGATAACACAACGAGTTATACAGTTTAATTATTACATTTATTGTTCAATTACATACAAAGAACGCACTCACCCAATGTTCGTTATGAATAAACAAAAGTCATGTCCGCCATATATATATCAATGACATTTTACTACGACAGTCCCACAAGACAACAACAATGAAACAATGAACTCAGACGAACCACATGACACACGGAACGTCAGACGAATTACATATCTAACAGTCCATATAACAGTATAATTGTTATTGTTGTTGCTGTTGAAGTTGAGGGAGATGGAAACACGGCTGACACTTCTTTCAAGAAATTTTTCCACAACTTTGACTCGGTTGCAACTGAGATTGTTAAAATACCTGGATGATTTAATTTCTGACGTCTAACAATCAATATTCTTTTCTCTGTTGGATTCCAAGTCAACTTTTTCTCACACTTATGTAATTTGATAGTTTTCAGTTTTCAAAAAAAAAAAAGTCTGTAGTGGGGCAAAATAAGTAATGGCTGACTTCAACCATGTTTTTTTTTTTTTATTATTGCAAGGTACCAAAATATATCAGGAATAGAGACACTCCCGCAGATCATAAAGAAGCTATAGATAAGATTTTACGTTGAGGTTTTCGATTTACCTGAGTTTCGTTAATTTCATATCATGTGCCATTTTTCCATGATCCTCTTTGATTTGACCTAGATATTTAATTTCTTTTTTTGCACTTGTGATCTTCCTGATGTGTATGGGTCTTTTTTCAAATGTAATTTTGGAGAACTGGAGAAGCAAATTTACTTTACTTTGTTTTGTACATTTTGCCCCGGCTAAATTTGTCTTTTATATGCTCAAAGAGAACGGAGATAATTTTCAGAAGGTGTTTTGTATACGTTATAGTGTTTTAAATGCATTCAGAGGTCATTTGCTTAACTGATACAATTTTTGTAAGGTAATGAACATTCATTTATACTTTTAGTTGTTTCACTCATTTGACTGCGGCCATACTGGAGCACCACCTTTCGCCAAACAAATCGACCCCAGAACTTATTCTTTGTAAGCCGAGTACTTCTTCTATCAGTCTCTTTTGCCAAACCACTAAGTTACGGGGACGTAAACACACCAGCATCGGTTGTCAAGCGATGGTGGAAGGAACAAACACAGACACAAACATATACGCCCCCCATATATACAGTAGACACTTGCCCAAGGTGCCACGCAATGGAACTGAACCCGAAACCATGTGGTTGGTAAGCAAGCTACTTACTACGCAGCCACTCCTGCGCCTCTTCATTGTTTGCATTTATCTCATTGTGTTCAATGAAACACTGACTTTTAAAAATTATCCAAATGCGTTTCTACTCTCTTACTGTAACCGCGTCTCTACTTGTTCTGTTTGTCTTTCGTATTATATACACATACACTCATATATACGTATGTATGTATGTATGTATGTATGTATGTATGTATGTATGTATGTATGTATGTATGCATGCACGTATGCAAGTATGTATACACAGATAAGAAAAGAAATGGAGCAACAATTAACAATTAGAAATTGATCATTGGTATTAAATTATCATAGTTTAATTGTAGTTAAAATAATATTTACAGTTTGTTTTTTTTTTTCGGTAAATTTGCATTTATTTCGTTCCATGTAACAAACATCATCAGAATGATTTAGAGTTTATCGGAGGAATATTGACAGGAGTAAATAATAATAGAAGCATCATTAAAGGATATACCGATTCCACCAAAAGATGAATCTCTAAAAGAAGTGATTGCAAAATTAACAGACTTCACCCACCATTTACGATGGAAAGCCTTATTCTACGATAAAAATATCCAAACAGAGATTACCAATCACAACAGCAAGGATTTTACCGAAGGAATTTTAAAAAGTAAAAAAACACCCCCACCAAACAGCTGCCTTGACGCTTTTGCGAACGAACTATGGGATACTATTAGGAACCTAAAAATTAAGCGACACCCACTAAGGAATAATACATACCAAAGAAACTTAAAGAGAACTAGACGAAAGCCAACCATATAAGTATTTAGGAGTCAATGAACTAGATAGGATACAACATACACAAATGAAAGAAAAAATAAAGAAAGAGTACTATAGACGAGTTAGATCAATACTAAAAACAGAGCTCAATGCTAAAAACAAGATAATGGGTATCCACACTTTAGCTGTCCCAGTTATAAGCTACAGCTACAACATCCTTAACTGGTCACTAAACGAACTATGTAAAATAGACAGGAAAACAAGAAAAATAATGACAGGATATAGGTTGCACCACCCAAAATTTGACATAGAAAGGCTATATATACAACGCACAGAAGGTGGCAGGGGTCTTATACAGCTAGAAAACTATTATAAAATAACCACCATAGGACTGCAAAAATACCTACTCCAGAAGCAAGGGAAACTAATACAAATAGCCACAAAACACGAGCAAAATAAAAAACTGTTTTCAGTATTTAAGGAAGCTGACAAATACAAACAAGAAATCAATCTACCTAACAAATACGAAGAAGAAGAAGAAGAAGAAGAAGAAGAAGAAGAAGAAGAAGAAGAAGAAGAAGAAGAAGAAGAAGAAGAAACAACAAAAGCTATAAAACAAATGAAATCCAAACTAAAACTAGAACAGCAACGGACCATGATAAAACGATGGCAAGAAAAGCCCCTACATGGTAAATACTGGGCTAAACTAAATGCGAAAGAAATAGACAGAGAAAAATCCCAGCAATGGCTGAGAAGCTCAGGACTCAAAGCAGAGACTGAAGGATTTTTAATTGCTGCACAAGACCAGAGCCTCCCCACCAGAAATTACCAAAAACACATAATGAAAAGAAATATAACAAGTAACTGTAGAATATGTGGAGATCGACAAGAAACAATAAATCATATTATCTCTGGCTGCCCAGTCCTGGCTAAGAAGGAATATATTCACAGACACGACAGAGCTGGGACCTATATACACTGGAAGCTATGCCAACACTATGGAACAACAACAGAAAAAAGATGGTATAAACACACACCAGAAAAGGTCACAGAAAACGAGAAAGCAACCATACTCTGGGATATGCCAATACACACAGATAGAGAAATTAAGGCAAATAGACCAGATATAGTTGTCAAAGATCATGAAGAAAAAAAATGCTTTCTAATTGATGTATCAATACCAGCAGATGACAACGTTTCTCGAAAAGAAATGGAAAAACTTTCAAAATACAAAGACCTGGAAATAGAGATAACTCGAATGTGGAATCTAAAAACAGAAACAATTCCTATCATAGTAGGTGCCTTAGGTATAATAAAAAATATTCAGACAAATACATAACAAAAACACCAGGACTTACAAATATATATAACATACAGAAAATTGCACTACTGGGTACTGCACACATTCTACGCAAAACACTTTCAATACAGTAAACATAAGAGCACCACAGCAAACCACAGCACATACCCAAGGCGCACAGAGCTGCGCTCGGTAGTGAAGTGAAAGCACGTTATAAAAATAAAACTACTGAACAATAATAATAATAATAATAATAATAATAATAATAATAATAATAATAATAATAATAATAATAATAATAATAATAATAATACACCTAAAAGAACCAATAAAATCCCTGTTAGCAATTATAATACCAAGGTAAATAAAATAAATAAATCGAATACGAACAACCCTACCAAAGCTGAAAGCAATAGCAATAAAAATAACAATAGAAAGAAGAAGAATAATTATAACCATAAATTTACGATCTACAACAACACTGAGGGAAATTTTTACACCAAGAACAAAAATATTAAGAATAACAAGCGGAATAAGGATAACATTTGGCTAATAATTTCCTTCGCAATACAACTAAAAACTAATATAGTCAAATCTATAATGAAACTTATAAATAAGCACTTCAATATGAATACGAAATACTCAGAAATCTTTAGCAATAAAATTAGAATAGGCCATAACCTAACTAGCAACCTAGGTACTATTATAGCCTCTATTAACAATAAAAGGCTAGACTCCGTCTACGAAACTAGGAAGAATAGCAATAAAAATCACAATAACCAATCGATTGATATAATAAGCGATCCCCCAAGTAAATCACCCTCTAAAAATACGGACAACCACCTTATAAATGATAATCTCCCTCACCATATCATAGGCACAGCAAATCTTACTAATCTATGTGGTTGCAGAGATAAAAATACTTGTGAATTCTTGAATAAATGTAAAACTAAGAATGTAATCTACCAACGTGATGTATTCTCCAATAATTACAAGAATACTTATATAGGAGCAACTAAAAATGAAATGAAACTTAGATATAATTCCCATCTCTCAAGTTTCAGAAAAGAAATAAGGCTAACTCTACCGGATTAAGCAGTTACATCTGGGAACTTAACGATAACGTTAATTATAAATTAGAGTGGCGCATCCTAGCCAAACATCTTTATATAACCTTAAAAATAATCGCTGTACTTTATGCATTAATGAGAAATTCATTTTAATGGCCAAATCAGAATTACTTAATAAACGAGACGAGAAAAACATACAATACCGCTAATACCTACATTACAGGTTATTAGCTAACCTGTCTAACATCTGATTACCTCCCCTTGACCCCTTTTCCTTTACCACAAAGCATGATTTAATATCATAAATCATAATTATATAAAATTACTCCGACTAACTGAATTATTTATTTTAAATGCACGATGTACACCTGGAGCTATAATTCTCTTTAATATATTCACATTAAAGTTAGATCACTGACTAACATGCAAATTCTTGGGCTGTCAATAACATAAGTACGATTAAATGAGCAATTTAGTCTATTCTAGCCGAGTTGGTTGATTTTAATAATATTAACGAGTAGATAGCCCGCACCGCACATAACAACATTTCATTTATTCGTTATACCTTTTTATGTAACCCAGATTTATACCGTTTATCGCACTTAAACTTTTAAGAGCATCCTGAATTTTTAGCAAGGGCATTATTTGTAATCATAGGGACTTATCTAGCGGACTCAAATAGCGTTACTTATTACAATTAATGACACCAGATATTACTACCAGTTATTACTCTTTCAACTAACACCGTCGGTCAACTAGTCATTTTCCCCACTTACTACTCCAGTCATCTAATTGAAGAAATGTACACACACGTACAACCTTTAAAGGACACAAAAATGTAAACGTAAAGACTTAACGAACTTATTTCCTTTTTCTTCTGTCAGTAGAAGAAACGAGATAAATGCAAATTTACCTAAAAAATAACAAACTGAAACAGCTGTAATTAAACTATGACCATTTAATACCAATGATCAACTTCTAATTGTTAATTGTTGCTCCATTTCTTTTCTTATATTAAACCACAGTTTACCATTTAAATTACCAACTACTGTTAATCTTATAATAAGACCTATACATAGTCAGGTAATACACCAGTAGTGCCTACGGATACATTTATCCCTTAGACGGTTGCATAACCTCTAACTCATATTTTTGCTATGTATATATATATATTCATTTTTGTGTTTGTGTAAACCATGAAAGTCAGGAGGTATGAGCAGTGAGTATATATTTATTTAACCACATGAGATCCTTGGGATTACGGGTGTTTTGTAACCTTCTTCATGTAGTATTGATTTCATTGTGGAAGAAATTGTGCTTGCATGTTGGCATTATCATGTATGTTTCACATTATACGATAAAAATTGTATTTTCACAAATCAGTGGAAATAAAGAACGCTACTCATGAGATCACCAGAACATCACGGTTACACTAACGATCAACTCGCTGTGTATGCGCTGAGCGTGTGTGTGTGTGTGTGTGTGTGTGTGTGTGTGTGTGTGTGTGTGTGTGTGTGTGCGTGCGTGTGTGTGCTTCTATTTCCTTTGCTTTGGCATCGGACAGTAGTGTTAAGCGAGTGTCACTGTCATGCAAGAGGTGTTCTTTGTTTCCAGCCTTTCATGTAATCATGTTTGGGCATGATGAAATATTACCCTACTTGGAAGCAGGCGAGAGTTGGCAACTGGAATTGCATTCGGTATGCAAAGTCTGTCTGATTCATGCGGGCATGGAAAGGTGGAAGTCTCATAAATATACACGCGTATAATATTTTCAGCTGAGATGTTACAAACGTATCTGATCGTTCAAGTGCATCAATTCTGTGCATGTACGTATGTACAATTGCTAACATTTATCAATGGTTTCTCTTATTGTTTTAATGCGCCATTTTCTATCATTAATAAAACTGTCGGCATTTGTGATGACACGGGTATGCTAGTTCACGATAAAACAGAAAAGGCGGAAAAAATTCTTCGAAGATATTTACATATATATATATATATCATAATAAATGCTCGCGTGTGTGTGTGTGTGTGTGTGTGTGTGTGTGTGTGTGTGTGTGTGTGTGTGTGTGTTTGTATAACAGGATACTGACCGGTCTATGGAGAAGAAAAAAAATAACAGGAATGTGATGTTAAGTTATCGCGTGGATATACAAACTGATGTCGTTGGCGGGGAGATCGCCTTGCTGATGATGTCATAAAGCCGTGTGCGTTCATCACATAAATATCATCGAGTTGAGGATGAATAAATAAATAAATAGACTGACTTGATGTCTGTATTCTATACAAGTATGTGCGCGTGCGTGTAAGTGTGAGTGTGTGCGTGCGCATAATATATATGTATGCCCACTTGTAAGCGCACTCATGCGTGTGATTGTTTACAAAGTCTTCGAAACGAAAACAATGCTCTCAAGTAGAGTCATGAACGTATAGTTATATTCAATTGTTCCGTTTTGAAATATACTATGAAGTAGTAAAGTATTTATTTCATTGTACATCTACGACTAAGTCACCGTCTCTATTCTACTGAGAAAATAATGGAATAGAAAGTGTTAGTAAGTACGCCATTAGAGTTCAACACTGAATTGGCTAACTGCGACACCTTGATAATCCATCCATCGACGTGATATACTATCAAGTACCTTCTGGTAGTCCAGTCACACTACGATTAAGTTACTGCTACTTATACTGTTTTTTCCTGAATCATTTTGTTAATTAGTAACTGGTCAGGTGTAATAATGACACAATGATTCTGCAACAACAGATTGGGGCACCCAGTGTATAATTTGTACACGATGATCAAAACATGTGAATCTATATGTTTCTGCGGCTACCCACTTTTTCAGCCGTAGAAAGCAACATAAATGCTTATTATAATAATAATAATAATAATAAGTCTGCGGAGAGGGGCGAAAGACAAGAGTTTCCCAGCAGATTTCGAACTCATTGTAAAGTGGATTAAATAAATACTACGAAATACTTTGTGCAGTCTACTCATGTTTCTGCTATTCCAACGCAATTTCTCTTTCTATAATGATAAAAAATAAAATTCTTAGAAAGTTGTTAACTCTTGTATTTATATAGAAGAGACGAAATTACGACGGAAGTAAAGCAGTCTTAATTACTGGATACATATCTGGCGTGTTTGTAATATGTTTCATTGAGATTACATAACAAAAAATAGCAGGGAAACTATAAATAACAGCATAAGCAAAATCACATGTAAACAAAATAGTAAAAAGAGCTACAACATAAACTGCCAAAAACCGAACTACCACTTTCTGTTTAAACTTAAATACCCCTCTGGAACGAAGAGCGTCCCTCTAGACTAGCGTTACTTCAGTATTTTGTCTGTATGAGAAATCTTAGATTACGAATAAATTTTCGAGGCTTAAAAGATATTTTGAAAGAAAATTTGATGATGTTTCATTCTATGATTCAGGGAGCGAAATAACTAAAGTCAGCAGAGATCAACAAAATCAAATGAAAGTAAAATAATGTTCGGTTAAATCGACTAAACTCGACAATAAAATGCTATTGGGAGAATTGTTTTTCTTTGAATCTGAAAATTTACTTGGAAATTGATAATGTGTAGAAGAAAAGACTGACTCTTTTACACGACAGGCGTCCGTAAGAATTGAGAACGATGTCATTAACATCGACGAACTGACTGAAAGGAATTATATTGTGCGGTATATTTGCATTAAAATTATGGACATAGAAAGTACAATCAAGTTTCTTGCATCGTTGCGATTAATTTATATTTCATCAGTATGCTGTAATGAATCAATGCGTTTTGTGTAAAGATAATATGAATTGGTGACCAGCTATTAAATGCCTTCAACAGTTTTATACTGCCGCTGAGAAAACCTTAATACATTGTGATGCAGTTTAGACAGTGGAAACGGAGAGTACCGATCCAACATTCCCCCGCCCCACAAAATTTCGTCATTCTGTGCTCAGAATTTATAATACTGGGATCCACTACCTAAAAATCCGCTTCAGAATCGATGTAATACGAAACCAGTAATATATTGAGTTCAACTTAGTTTACTTACAACTCCTCCTCTGCATAAATTGGCATATGCCGATTGAAATGAAATAAATCTGATTAGAATGGCTATATCCATAACATTTAGACATACGTCACGATAAGAAATTTGTGAGCAATTCGGTTACCAAGGAACTTGGAAGGGCTAGGAAGAGGTTTTACGATGATCCTCAGAACGAAGATCAATATGGGTGCAATGTATAGTTTAAAGAGTAAATGCGGTAAAGTACACCAAAAAGTAATATCGAATAGTAATAGTAATATTGTATTAAATCTTGGAAAAGGATTATACTATACATTCTACAGTACCTGCTCTAATGTAATTTTGGTTTAAAATCTCCAAACTGGGGATAGCCTGAGAAATATAGAGTATCATGTCGACCAAACCATTGAAGTGTGTTAACTTAGCTGTATTATCTCCTGGAAGTTACTTTTAATAAAAAGAAAAACTTTTCGTCTTGTGTGGAATTTTTAAGTCTTGCTGAAAGGTTGTTAGTGGAATTCGGCATGTGATCTTCAAAAGTGAAGTGTGGGTTCTATAAATTCAGAATTTTTTGCTTTTGCATAGGTACTTTGTATTGTTAGAAATATTTTGATTTATTTGTTGGTAATTGCATTACGTAAGAAGCTATGGTATTAAAGGTCTTTAGTTTTGTCTGAAGGAATATAAATATCACAATTAACTTTTTCAATTTTGATTTTAACTAAATTGAAAACATTTCATGATTGTAATGATATTTTCATTCCTTCAGATAAAATTAAGAAGTTCCTATATTAATTCATTGCTTTTCTAGATTTGATGTTCTTCATATTAAACAACGCTTCTTAGAATTGTTGTGGCCGTATGTCCTGTGGGGACACTTGTTTGTTTTAAATCTAAAATTTTGAGCCTATTCTTCGTGTACATCAGGCATGGGCAACCATTTTTCCAGGAGTGGGTTGCATGCGACACGGTTCATTATCAGTGGGCCACACTACTAAAATATCCAAAGTAATTTATCGTTGAGCGAGCCATTCAGAAAGTCCCACGCGCCACAGCTTGCCCACGACTGGTGTATAATATCCTTACTAAAGGACACATAACACGCCTTGTTTGCCTTTTTAAAAAATGTCCAATCTCTTGAAAGAGACATTTCAGAAAAAACTTCTTAAATGATGATACAAAAGTTTCTATAGACAAATTTCAGTGGTGTTTCTACAAAATTCCACTAAAATAACGTTGCTTGAAAGTGCTCTGCTGAAAGGAACTGTGATATGAAATATAGGCACCACTTGTTATAAAGTACTCAATACGCAATGTAGATTAATAGTGGAACTGAAAATTTTAGTTCGTACTATATATACCAAGATATAAATGTCTGTAAACAACAAATAGAAATAATAATATTCGTTTCAAATCTTGACACAATGCCAGAACTGGGCGGGGTGAGAGATAGCCAATTACATCGACTCCAGCGCTCATCTGGTACTTATTTAATCGAACCCCGAAAGGATGAAGAGCAAAATTGACATCGGCAATATTTGAACTCAAAACGTAAAGTGTTGGAAGAGATGCCAACAGTCATTTTGTCTGGCGCGGTAACGACTGTGCTGCTCACCGCTTAAATAAAAAACAATGATACAATTCAAGGATTCTACTTTTTCGTAAACATCTTTTTCAAATAATTGTCACTGAAAAACCTTCAAATTGTCAGATATAATTCTGAACAAATGATAAAGACGTAGAAATTTAATACGCAGAATATCTCTTCCTGGAATGCTTCTTAGAAAATATGCACGACTTTTTATCTCCTTGTAGTATAGAAATGTAAAAAGAGCAACACTGACCTACCTCGAAAGACAAATATATATATACATATATATATATATATATATATATATATATATATATATATATATATATATATATATATATATATATATATATATATATTCCGTCAGCCGATCATAATCTTTCTAAAACGGATCATCGAAATAACTCTGCCGGAGTTTTCTAAAAAAACAGATCATAATTCTGTTGCTCGATCTGCTTTCTTCTACCGTTCTCATATGTGTGTGTGTGTGTGTGTGTGTGTGTGTGTGTGTGTGTGTGTGTGTGTGTGTGTGTGTGTGTGTGTGTGTGTGTGTGTGTGTGTGTGTGTGTGTGTATGCGTGTGTGTGCGTTTATGCGCGTGTCTCTGGTCTGTGTTTCTCACCCACCATCGCTTGACAACCGATGTTGGTGTGTTTACGTCCACGTAACTTAGTTGTTCAGTCAAAATGACCGGTAGGATAAGTATTAGGTTTACAAAGAATAATTCCTGGGGTCGATTTCTTCGACTAAAAAACCCTTGAAGCGGTGCTCTAGCATGTCCGCAGACAAATGGTTGAAACAAGTAAAAGAATATAAACAAAATGCTATACACTAGGTTACCTCTGAATCTGATCCTAAAGGTGTTTTTCGCCGTCAACCTTTTTCTATTTAGTTGACCTATCTATAAAATTGGACTCCAATGAAACACGTGACAATCTATTAATTTATATCTTTGTTTACGCTACTTGGCCTGATTTTCTTTGTTCATTTCATCTATTACCACATTGGTTTCTGGATTAGTCTTCTAATTATTACAACTAGCATCTTTTCCTAATTAGCTACTAATTTTGTTGCCAATTATTCTGCAATTAGATCCACACTGCATTAGCAGAATCTATTTATTTTGTATATTTTAGATATAAACATAATGTCTAATTCAGTATATTTCTATAGTCCGCACAGTACATATATCTTTATATATGAGTGTTTTCAGCTAGAACCAATTATCAATTGGTTCTCGTTCTCTTTCTATTATTACAATATCATTTTATGGTTATTATTTCACTTCTTACTAGCATCCGGATGCCATGGAACGTTGGAGGGTCCCTTCGTTTTCAAGTCAACCGTTTCTAGACAACCCAAAACGGATGACAATTGCCACGTATAGCCAAATACTCCAACTGGAAATCAAACCTACACTGTAGAGTCGACTCACTGGAGCTCATCATAATTTTACGGTGCCCTACAAGCATGTACTCATGGAAGCAAATGCAAATTTCAAAAACAAAACCAAAAGAAAAAACAACAACAAGTATAAATGTATAAATAAATAATTTCTTTTTATCAATTTCAACAGTCCGATGAATTAATTGAAAATTTTCTATATTTATAAGGTGCTTCAGGGTGTTTGCGCATGTGCCAATTTAAGGCATTTCGCTGACGACATCTATACTCACAAAAGTCACACTTTAGAGGTTTTTCGTCCTTGTGGATTAAGAGATGCACTTTGAGATGTCGCTCTGCTGCAAACTCTTTCGTACATCCGGGCCACGAGCAACGAAATGCCCGGATGTTGAAGTGCTTTACGCGTACATGTTCTTGTAGATGAAAATTTTTCATAAATTTCTTGTTGCAGCCGTCATATATGCAAAAGAACTCTTTCATTTTGTCGTGCTGTTCGCGTATATGACGTGACAACTCCATGTTATTCTGAAAGAACCTTGGGCAATCACCAATAGTGCACTGTACTGTACGGTCTAAATGTAACTTCCGATGATAACGGAGTGCTTTCGCAGAGTAAAGAACTTTGTCGCAACTATCACACACATAATGGTTAGCAGGAGTTGTGGGACTGTTAGGGTGAAATTTATTTCGATGGTCATAAAATTGTGTGAAAGTCCGAAACTGTTCGACACATAGATCACACAGAATATTACCATTTTGTATTTGCAGGCAGCAACTGAAATCGTATTTTTGACTGGAGAAATGGGTATTACATCGGTCACATTCCATCGGTTCCGGTGGGTTATCGTCTTCAGTAACTGGGCTCTTTACCCAGAAGCATTGGTACTCCATCCCACATGACTGACAGAAGAATCGCACGGGAACGTGTTGCCTTTGATGCGAGACTTTTTCGTCTGAAGAGACAATGTCGTTGCATATTTTACAGTGATAAAGCTCTTGGAAAAGATTTTTACCTGATGAAAACTCCAAGAAATCATCTTCAGTCTGTCGGTCATCAGACGAATTTGAGTTGACATCGTTACAGTGCAAGGACTTTGAGGGACTGTCAAGAATCTTTCCTTCCCTCTCTTTTAATACTTCGTTTCCGTCTTCTTCCTCTTCTGCATCTTGTTCTTCATCGTCTTCATCATCATGTTCATGCATCTGAGTTGGAGAAAGCTTCAGCAGTGGTTGGTGTTGTTTCAGTGTCTGCAGCTGTTGCACATTTTGTAACTGCTGCTGTTGCTGCTGCTGTTGTTGCTGCTGTTGCTGCTGCTGCTGCTGCTGTTGCAGTTGTTGCTGTTGTAGCTGTTGTTGCAGCTGTTGTTGAAGTTGCTGTTGAAGTTGCTGCTGTTGTTCTTGCATCTTCTTTTGTTGTTGCTGTTGCAACTGTTGCTGCTGCTGTTGTTGTAATTGTTGTTGTAGCTGTTGTTGCAACTGCTGTTGCTGAAACTCCAGCTGCTGCTGGTTTATCTGCTGTTGTAATGGAGACGTGATAGATTCCGACTGCACTGGCTGGGACAATCTCGAGCTCTTCCGGCCTCGAGTGCCACCATTTCGCCGTGTTCTGAACGCTCTCGGCCGAATTCTGAATGATGTACATATAAAATTAGCATTCGGCTTCATGAAATCATTGGCAGAATGCGACTTGCGAGGCTTTATGTTTTTTAAAGACTTAGGAGATAAAATCATTTCTTGATATAATGATTCTGATTTTTTAGGTTCCAAAGGTGTTTCAAAATGTTTTAATTTATCGTTATCTTTGTCTCCAATAACGTTTGCCGGAGAATCAGGTATGATTTCAACGCAATCCTTCTCGTGAGATCTTTTTATTTCTGGTTTGATATTGCTGCTCATCGCTGGAAAAGGTGTCGGCACTATTGAACACTCACTCTGATTTTCAACCTTAAGTTTTTTTTCTTCGTTAATTTGGTTTACGTTTAATTTCGGTTTTTTATCTATCAGTAATTGTGTGAGCATTGGCAGTTTCGGTGGCCTTCCTCTTCGACGAACTGGTTTTCCTAATGCTGAAATTCCAGTATGAGGATAGACCATAATAATCGACTGCTGGTTCGAACCTGTTGTTTGGGTACTAGTCTGTCCTGCTGACGTCATTGTTACACACTCTCTCGGCGATGAGATATTACCCTGAGCAATTGTAGTAACTGTTACAGTTGAAGATGGAGTGGATTGAACATTATTTACAGAATTTGTTGGTAAGCATGATGTTTGCATTTGCTGCATGGTAGGAAAGAACATAACAGTCTGCGTATTTATAGGCTGAATTGGTACACTCGAAGTGGTAGGGATTACTTGTGACACAGGGGCTGAGATCAACTTTTCAGGCTTTGAACGAGATCTTTTGTGAGAAGAAAGTTTCAAAATGCTAGTGTAAACACCAGGAAAGATATTACTTTCAGCAACTAGTTTCAATTGGTCTTGTTCCAAGGGTTTGTTCGGTCCTATTTGTTGAGATGGATCGATTTTGGGTACAGGCAACATGGCTTGAGACATTATAGGTAATCCTATTGGATGACTCCCTTGCGGAATAGTTGTCAAAGTTGGAAAACCCATTGGATAAACATACATACAGTTATCATTTTTCTGTAATGTTACCACATTTGTTGGAACTGGAACTGGTCTAGGTCCTTGCGTTGGGATTGAAAAATAGTTGCTAGCGATTTGTGGCGATGCCTCATTGAGGCAAGGCGAATTCAACTGTGATGGCAAAATTAATTGAGTTTCATTACAATTTGGAACTTGTGTTGGCAGTTGCTTCACATTAAATACCTGAGACGCTACATCTGGACGTATCTGTTTATCAGGTGTGACATTCATTATCTCAGGTGATGAACTATTACTTTTAATAACAGTTTGGTTAACATCAAGTTGAGTGGGTGCTAGCTCTGGAGATGGAGAATTATCTCTATGTGCTTGCATTCCAAAATATTCTGTACGGTTACTTTTCTCATTTTCAACGTTGACAGTATGAATATCGTCCCTACAATTACTGCTACTTTGATAGTGCAAATGCTCATTTTCTGGTGATGGTACAGGTGATGAAGTTAGAGATGTATGTGAAGAATGTGGTTCTAATTTTACAATACTTAAGTCTAATGGCGTTTCACTGTCTGATTCTCGGTAGCTTCCGTCATCTTGGCAATTTACTTTATTGTTTGGTGTATAAATATTCTTCGAATGATCGACTGACTTTGTTACTGTATGAACATTTCTTAAATGGTTTGCTTTCAGTGAAACAGGCTGACAACTAGAATAGTAATATGGATTTGCTACATTGGATGGTTGGCAGATTCTTGTATCTGTCGTGTTTATAGTATTATTGTAGAAGACATTGTCTTCACAAACTGAATTATCATTTTCATGTTCTAATTTAGACTGAAATAATTTCGATCCATGTACCACATCTACTCCGTAGCTGTCATTGAGGGACGAATTTTCTTCCTCTTTGCAGACGACTTTAGCGACCTTAAATCTCGCTGTTACAGGTTTCCTTTTGATATTAAATTGATTTAGTGGGAGATCTTTGTTTCTGGCACACAATTCAGGACTATTGTTACCATTGACCATCGGGATATCTGATTCGGTACTTAAACTGGTATTTAAGTCTGCTATGGTAGTACTTGGGGAACACTCATAGCAAGAAGACACGTCTTCTTTCTTAATGCGTTTGCGGTTAGCATCGATTGCTGCCTTTATTGCCTTCTCAGAATAGTCACTTGTAGATATTTGTGCTATATTTTCTTCTGGCAAAACGAAGTTGGAACTGTCTGGTTCTTTCAGTCTGAAATAACACCAGTAATTGAAGTGAAAACGGCAATAAAAATAAGAGAGAAATTATAACTTATAAAAATAATTAAACGTTTGAAAGATTTTAAAAATAAAAATTAGAAAATAGTATAAAAAATATAAAGTACAATATCCTAAAAGGAATTATCAACTCTCTATTAATTTATTTGTAGATCATAAACAAAGACACTTTCAACTTAACAGAATATTTGAAAGCAAACATTTGAAACATGAACTTTTAAACGACTAACATAAACAAAACAATTGTAGTGAAACATCACTATGAATGTGTAATTAGATTCCTGTATGCTTTAACATACAACCATGGGAGTTGGGTAGGGGCTTCTCTATATGAATTGACTAAGCCTCTATATATTATTCAAAACTATATACTACTGTTTGACTTAACAAATGGCGACCAGTTATGAAACATTTGGGAATTGAGAAAACTAGCCCGATAGTAACATAATCGATTCATTCTAGGTTTGATCGTGTGTGCTTGAATAGATCTACAAATGTAATTACAATTCCTACCACATTTTTCCTTAAGTAAATTGGATGCTACAACTCTAATGGTGAGAGAATTCATTAGTGTTAATAGGTTAATGTCTCTAAAGCGAAATTGAAATACACCAGTCATAAATACAAAGTAATAATGATTTTTGATTTAGCATATTTAAGCTTTATTAATCCTTCTGTTTGTTTCGTTAGTAGTTAATTTGTTGACCTCAGAATGACAGAATTTTGGAAGCCGTGAAGAGTAAAATAAGATGTCGCTTCTGTATCACTTCATCTCCGCCTCATTTGAATGGGAGTAATAAATATTTATTTTGAATTTACGCAAAGTATATCAGAGATGGACAGAATCGTAAATTATACTCAGCGTAATACCGGTAGTCACTTTATCGACAAGTCACACCTATTTAAATTCAGACAGTAGAAAGAAAAGCCTGCGTCTTGAAATACATTTAATCGGCGTTCTAGTGTTTATCAGAACTCTCAAGTTCATGATTCGGTTTCGATTCCTGTCTGAAGTTTATTTTGCTAAGTTTGTTAATATACTTTAACGCTACACAAACTTATTATTTCTACCTTATAAATGACTAAATGGCGATATGAGCATCGATTGAAAAATGTGTGTGTGCGTGAGTATATGATGTGTTAAAATGTTTTACAAGGAAATTTATGTTTGTAGCAAGTAATGTCAACTATAACTATATACAACGTCGTATAAACAATGCGGAATGTATGAACAGAGAGATCGTTAAACTTACTTATGAAAGTCAGTGAGCAACTTCCTCATCAAAGTGGCTGAGTCTAATTTAGTTGCATTCTTCAAGTTTTCGAAATCTTTAAAAAGATCAATAGGTATTGTTATATTTTGTCCAGCAATATTTGAAACCATTTCTGTTGGAGATTTCATTAAAGTTTCTGGAATTAACTGAAATAAAAGAAAGATAGTGTTAGGAAATTGCGATAAAATTGATCGGCGGAAGTTCAAAGAATTACAGAGAAATTATTTAAAGGATAAGACTTCAAGGGAGTAACAAACTTTTCTAAAAATATTTAATGATGAAGATATCAATTTCTTGCCTTGACATAATTCCACAAATTCAAAGGTAAGATTCAATCGAATCGATCCCATTATATTATAAATGCTCCGGAGCATGAAATAGCAAAGTTAACTCTGATGGCATTTGAACTCAGAATGCGAAGAAACAAAGACAAAAGTAAGTTTGTACGGTACTTGCTCTTTGGTGCTATCTTTCCGACAGCAAATTCAGCGGTGTCTATAAATATCATAAATCACCCCAAGGTATTGTAGTAGTTTATCTGATTGGCACCACTCAGTGGCGCAATGTTCTGAGATATCCTTGAATTGGGACGATATGTAAAAAACAAAATATCTTATCTGCTAGCACAAATCAGGATGTTGGCTCACTTGGTGAGATGCTTAATTTAGATCATACAAATTTCCAATCACAACGTTCATAATTATCTCCTTTATGACATAACATCAGTTAGGGGACCAACATTTATGTAGTCGATCGGCCTGCTAGAAATCTCCCTCAATCTATACCTTATCATCTTGGAAAAGGAAAAAAAGATATATATTGGATGAATGATGTGGTTTAGATACTAAACTTGAAAATATAATGGAATGGCTACGGTTTCAGTTATAAGCGCGCTCGGTTAGAGATGAACAAATCTAAACAATAACAACATCAACTGTAAGTACGCGAATGAGATATCCTCAAATTTGAGAAATAGAAGATACTAGTTCCAAATTTTGGCACAAGACCAGCAGTTTTGGGGAAGAGGTAAGTGGATTACATCGACCCCAGTGCTCAACTGATACTTATTTTATCGACCCGAAAGGATGAAAGGTAAAGTCGAACTCAGTGGAATTTTAACTCAGAACGTAAGGACGGACGAAATACCGCTAATCATTTTACCCGGCGTGCTAACGATTTTGCCAGTTTGTTGTCTCAAGATATTACGGCTGATATATTCCGTATAGAAAAATACATATCATATACAGCCGCATGTAAACACGCATACAATGTGTACATATATCTTCACAATTTCATGATTTCCTACATATATTAGCGTATGTAGAAGATGCGCAGCATTTGAAGAGAGACTCAAATGAACATCTTACAGACTTTGTTTAATTCGACAGATGGTGGCATTAATGGCTATTTAAACTGGCTAAATGTAAAATAGAATAATTGACCCAAATGTGAATACAGTTGCCGGATTTGAATTTCTAACAATTTTTCTAAATTCATATAAGAATTACGGAGGGACTTTGGGTATTCGGGTACTTTGAAAATACTTCATGGGATGGCAATCAAGCCATTTGACAAAGCATAGCACCTCTACAGCCACTCTTCCAGGGATACGGTGAAGTCACGGGATTGCAGCATGGCGGATTGTGAAGAGGTAGCAGAAGAGTTCAACTGAGCTAACAATATTCTTACATTGATGCTGAGCAAAAGAATCCTAGAAGATCAACGGTTAGGATCACCAAGCTCTATCAAGAGAGTAACTGCAATACATCCATGGGGGTGGCATTCCTGGTTGTGTAATCAGCTAATGAAATATTCACGATGTCTCAAGCAATCTATTCAAACTCATACTAATGGAATTGGATGGTGACAGGGAGTTATGGGAATCCGCGAAAGCAGCACGACTACGAAGAACTGATGGACTGGTAGAATTATGGGATCACCGTCCTTTCTCTCTCGGGGGAAAATTCTACTTGTCATCCTCCCGGGGTCGATAAATGAAGTACAAGTTTAGTGAAATAGTTGTGACCGTTTTGTGTTTTTTTATAAAACATCTTAAGAATTAAATTGTAAAAGAAGACTGAGACCAAACCTGATGAAGGAAAATCATTGTCGTTATTTTCGAAGACGGCAACAGATCTTAAGATTGATGTCCCTTATGTTTTATACTTTCATATACATAAATACATGCAAGTACGCGCGCGCACACACACACACACACACACACACACACACACACACACACACACACACACACACACAGAGTTTACTGTTTCGTTAAGAAAAGATCGACAAAAAAGTATTCTAACCAGTGAGAAATAAATATCATTTAATATGCACTGCATTAAAATAAGAGCTGCTAATAGTTTCTTGCCATTAAGACACGTAGTTAGGCAGGCTGTTATAACATATTTTGTGTCTTCCAGCAATCTATGGGGTCTGAGCTCATGATTTGTTCTATTTGAAAATCAGGATGCTGGTACATGGGAAACTACGAAAAATAAAGCGAGAACAAGGTTGATGCAAAAAGTGAAATGAAAAAAAAATGGTAAGTAAAAACAGAAAATGAAAAGAAAAAGAAAATTAGAGTTACGACCCCTTTGACAGTAGAAGTCATAATTAAGTTAGTTGTAGAATAATTCAACAGAGAAGCCTCCAGAGTCTGCGAGACAGCTGCTCGATCTGGAATAGGCGATGTCCTCCAGTTCGTCAAAAGAACTTTGTTCATATACTTGCATTTTCATATACTGAAAATTTCGGATCTGGAACTAAGTAGTGTGGTGGAATTCTTGGATCTAAAAATATCCGAGAATGCACTATTTCACTTTCAGACAAACCAATGAACGAGCATCTAACGACTTTTATTTCACAAATTGTTTTTTTGATAAATGAGATTTTGCAAAATGTTGTATTCAGACACCTGCTGCTGCTGCTGCTGCTGCTGTTGTTGTTGTTGTTGTTGTTGTTGTTGTTGTTGTTGTTGTTGATGTTAAGGCGGCGAGTTGGCAGAATCGTTAGCACGCCGGACAAAATGCTTCGTGGCATTTCGTTCGCCTTTTCGTTCTGAGTTCAAAAGCCGTCTCGGTCTACTTTGCCTATCCTGGAATCGATAAAATAAATACCAGTTGAGTACTGGGATCACTGTAATCGACTGCCCCCTGCCCCAAATTTCAGGTCTTGTACCTATAATAGAAAGAATTATTTTTATTATAACTTAGGCGGCGAGCTGGCAGAATCGTTAGCACCCTAGACTAAATGCTTAGCGGTATTTCACCCGTCGCTACGTTCTGAGTTCACATTCCGCTGAGGTCGACTTTACCTTTCATCCTTTCCAGGTCGATAAATTAAGTACCAGTTGCCTACTGGGATCAGTGTAATCGATTGTCCCCCTCCCCACAAAAATTATAACTTCTGAAGTCTTGAGGAAGGAGTATTGGTCATGACCTCTAGAGACAGGCCCTCCGGGATCGGTGAGTTTGACGCCATTAATGTTCCGTTGACACTGTTGCAGGAGAATACCTTCTTGAAAAGCATGAGCTGAGAGAAGATTCCAAAGAGCGATGTTCTGGGGAAGAAAGCACTGGTAATAATAGTTACTGCTAGGCCGAGGGTGTTAGACAGGTCAAAAATGGCAAGAGGTGGAAAGTTGAGTGAGCGGGAATGTTTTAATGAAGTGGAATACCATCAGCCTTCAATTGGAAGTATATCGCTGTCTTAGCTTTGTAGGAGCCTCTTACACCGAAGTGCTCGTCACAACTTTTCATATTTTGGTTGTTTTTAAATGCAGCAGACAAGGTGTGTAACGTTACTTGCAAAGAGCCAGTCTTTGTTTGATATGTCCTTTCGCAAAAGGAGAGAAGCTTTTCAAAAACAAATATTACACTCCATCATCCAGAACCCGATCCTAACTAAAGATGTTACAGATAGAAATATCAGTGTATGGTGAATTTTGATTCGTCAATGCCCAGAAAAAGCATGTCATATTTTATGAACTTCCATAAGAAATCGAGTAGTTACATAAGATCTTTGAAAAATTTGGAACTTAGTCAATTGCTATATATCACTCTAGTATCATGTTGTGCGCGCATACACAATTTATAAGTTCAGGCGCGCGCGCGTATATACACATATATCTTATATATAAATGGCAATTTCTGTCTTTCTGTCTGTTACCATTTTACTGCCTAAACCAGCGAACCAATCTTCAATAAACTTTGCAAACATATTAAACTAACACCCAGTTCAATAATAGACTAATTAGATTTCAATAAAAATCTATAATGTGCCCCCTAGGGGGCTTGGGCGAATTATATGATAAAATGAGAAGGGTGCAAAGAGTATTAATATGAAGGAAATATAGAAATATGCTGACAGAGTGAGGGTGACTGATATCGGGTAAAGGGAGAACAGCGTTGTCTAAGCGGCAATGGGATAATAACGTTAATACAGCTGTCATATACACGCCACGCTGCATACATACTTCCATAAATACATAGATATATGCATACACACACACACACACACACACACACACACACATGCACATAAGTAACTTTTAAAATGCCGAGGAAGGGGAAAAAGGTGAGGAATATGTAACTTTAAGGAGAGAGGGAGAAGGTAGCTTTTCTACTGTCCATAGGAAAGAAACACTCGCACACAGAAAGACAAACAGACACACACACATACATACATACATATGTCTACTATACACCGTTTTAAACTCGTGATTACTTGTGTGTACGTTTGTAAATGTGTGTGCGCGCGCGCGCGCGATGTCCTATAACCGTCTGTCTCTCTACTTTTGTAGGGTCTTCTCTTTTTCTGTCACATATTGTGAGATTTCAAAATTACATCAAAAGTTTCAAATTCGGTATATTGAAATAATTTTCCACGTAAAATCCGATTTTGCTATTTAATTATTCCAGAAAAATAGCAGAAAAATGTTACTGAAGTTTGAAGTTTAATCATTTTTACCTAATCAGAAAACAGAATTTGGAAGCTGGCATTTTCTGCATGATAGCTGTCTATCACAAAATGAAAGCAAAATCATTACGAGGAGGAATTTTTATTAAACAAACGAAAGCAAAGCATTACGACGACCAAAGTTGTAAGAACTTCCCAAGTTTTGTTAAGTTTTAATGAATAAGATCATGTGAAACGGTCCAACAGACATGTAAATAGTTTAAAAAGGAAAAAGAAATTCCCAACAAAGTTTTTTTACGGAAAATTGCACAAATCTGTCCTAATCAAGAGGCGGAATAAACAAAAATTCATATAAGACATTCTATTGTAAAAATTTCCTCGCAACGAAGGGCCATTCAGCTAGTATGTGTATATATATATATATATATATATATATATATATATATATATATATATATATATATATATATATATATATATATAAAGTGTAGTATATTGCCACTTAAGTGTGGCTGACCCCTAGGGGTGGATGTTACTGTTGCTTTTAGCCCCAGGAGGACATCTCCTCCAGCTGGCTTATCGACACACGACTGTGTCCTGTTTGCCAAGGGAGTTATCCCTCTCACCACGACCAGCAGCACGAACGTATCCGGATTTCAGGGTTATTTCCCTTCTTCGGCGTTCGACAGCTGATGACCTTGGTGAGAGAGAAAAACCTGGCAAAATCTTATATCTTCTTTTCCAGTGACATTCTTCACTGATATTGAAAAGGTGAAAACAAGCAATGTTAATTCTCTAAATGAAGTATTAACAGTAACTGCACGATAAAGTGTAGTATATTGCCACTTAAGTGTGGCTGACCCCTAGGGGTGGATGTTACTGTTGCTTTTAGCCCCAGGAGGACATCTCCTCCAGCTGGCTTATCGACACACGACTGTGTCCTGTTTGCCAAGGGAGTTATCCCTCTCACCACGACCAGCAGCACGAACGTATCCGGATTTCAGGGTTATTTCCCTTCTTCGGCGTTCGACAGCTGATGACCTTGCTTGTTTTCACCTTTTCAATATCAGTGAAGAATGTCACTGGAAAAGAAGATATAAGATTTTGCCAGGTTTTTCTCTCTCACCAAGGTCATCAGCTGTCGAACGCCGAAGAAGGGAAATAACCCTGAAATCCGGATACGTTCGTGCTGCTGGTCGTGGTGAGAGGGATAACTCCCTTGGCAAACAGGACACAGTCGTGTGTCGATAAGCCAGCTGGAGGAGATGTCCTCCTGGGGCTAAAAGCAACAGTAACATCCACCCCTAGGGGTCAGCCACACTTAAGTGGCAATATACTACACTTTATCGTGCAGTTACTGTTAATACTTCATTTAGAGAATTAACATTGCTTGTTTTCACCTTTTCAATATCAGTGAAGAATGTCACTGGAAAAGAAGATATAAGATTTTGCCAGGTTTTTCTCTCTCACCAAGGTCATCAGCTGTCGAACGCCGAAGAAGGGAAATAACCCTGAAATCCGGATACGTTCGTGCTGCTGGTCGTGGTGAGAGGGATAACTCCCTTGGCAAACAGGACACAGTCGTGTGTCGATAAGCCAGCTGGAGGAGATGTCCTCCTGGGGCTAAAAGCAACAGTAACATCCACCCCTAGGGGTCAGCCACACTTAAGTGGCAATATACTACACTTTATCGTGCAGTTACTGTTAATACTTCATTTAGAGAATTAACATTGCTTGTTTTCACCTTTTCAATATCAGTGAAGAATGTCACTGGAAAAGAAGATATAAGATTTTGCCAGGTTTTTCTCTCTCACCAAGGTCATCAGCTGTCGAACGCCGAAGAAGGGAAATAACCCTGAAATCCGGATACGTTCGTGCTGCTGGTCGTGATGAGAGGGATAACTCCCTTGGCAAACAGGACACAGTCGTGTGTCGATAAGCCAGCTGGAGGAGATGTCCTCCTGGGGCTAAAAGCAACAGTAACATCCACCCCTAGGGGTCAGCCACACTTAAGTGGCAATATACTACACTTTATCGTGCAGTTACTGTTAATACTTCATTTAGAGAATTAACATTGCTTGTTTTCACCTTTTCAATATCAGTGAAGAATGTCACTGGAAAAGAAGATATAAGATTTTGCCAGGTTTTTCTCTCTCACCAAGGTCATCAGCTGTCGAACGCCGAAGAAGGGAAATAACCCTGAAATCCGGATACGTTCGTGCTGCTGGTCGTGGTGAGAGGGATAACTCCCTTGGCAAACAGGACACAGTCGTGTGTCGATAAGCCAGCTGGAGGAGATGTCCTCCTGGGGCTAAAAGCAACAGTAACATCCACCCCTAGGGGTCAGCCACACTTAAGTGGCAATATACTACACTTTATCGTGCAGTTACTGTTAATACTTCATTTAGAGAATTAACATTGCTTGTTTTCACCTTTTCAATATCAGTGAAGAATGTCACTGGAAAAGAAGATATAAGATTTTGCCAGGTTTTTCTCTCTCACCAAGGTCATCAGCTGTCGAACGCCGAAGAAGGGAAATAACCCTGAAATCCGGATACGTTCGTGCTGCTGGTCGTGGTGAGAGGGATAACTCCCTTGGCAAACAGGACACAGTCGTGTGTCGATAAGCCAGCTGGAGGAGATGTCCTCCTGGGGCTAAAAGCAACAGTAACATCCACCCCTAGGGGTCAGCCACACTTAAGTGGCAATATACTACACTTTATCGTGCAGTTACTGTTAATACTTCATTTAGAGAATTAACATTGCTTGTTTTCACCTTTTCAATATCAGTGAAGAATGTCACTGGAAAAGAAGATATAAGATTTTGCCAGGTTTTTCTCTCTCACCAAGGTCATCAGCTGTCGAACGCCGAAGAAGGGAAATAACCCTGAAATCCGGATACGTTCGTGCTGCTGGTCGTGGTGAGAGGGATAACTCCCTTGGCAAACAGGACACAGTCGTGTGTCGATAAGCCAGCTGGAGGAGATGTCCTCCTGGGGCTAAAAGCAACAGTAACATCCACCCCTAGGGGTCAGCCACACTTAAGTGGCAATATACTACACTTTATCGTGCAGTTACTGTTAATACTTCATTTAGAGAATTAACATTGCTTGTTTTCACCTTTTCAATATCAGTGAAGAATGTCACTGGAAAAGAAGATATAAGATTTTGCCAGGTTTTTCTCTCTCACCAAGGTCATCAGCTGTCGAACGCCGAAGAAGGGAAATAACCCTGAAATCCGGATACGTTCGTGCTGCTGGTCGTGGTGAGAGGGATAACTCCCTTGGCAAACAGGACACAGTCGTGTGTCGATAAGCCAGCTGGAGGAGATGTCCTCCTGGGGCTAAAAGCAACAGTAACATCCACCCCTAGGGGTCAGCCACACTTAAGTGGCAATATACTACACTTTATCGTGCAGTTACTGTTAATACTTCATTTAGAGAATTAACATTGCTTGTTTTCACCTTTTCAATATCAGTGAAGAATGTCACTGGAAAAGAAGATATAAGATTTTGCCAGGTTTTTCTCTCTCACCAAGGTCATCAGCTGTCGAACGCCGAAGAAGGGAAATAACCCTGAAATCCGGATACGTTCGTGCTGCTGGTCGTGGTGAGAGGGATAACTCCCTTGGCAAACAGGACACAGTCGTGTGTCGATAAGCCAGCTGGAGGAGATGTCCTCCTGGGGCTAAAAGCAACAGTAACATCCACCCCTAGGGGTCAGCCACACTTAAGTGGCAATATATTACACTTTATCGTGCAGTTACTGTTAATACTTCATTTAGAGAATTAACATTGCTTGTTTTCACCTTTTCAATATCAGTGAAGAATGTCACTGGAAAAGAAGATATAAGATTTTGCCAGGTTTTTCTCTCTCACCAAGGTCATCAGCTGTCGAACGCCGAAGAAGGGAAATAACCCTGAAATCCGGATACGTTCGTGCTGCTGGTCGTGGTGAGAGGGATAACTCCCTTGGCAAACAGGACACAGTCGTGTGTCGATAAGCCAGCTGGAGGAGATGTCCTCCTGGGGCTAAAAGCAACAGTAACATCCACCCCTAGGGGTCAGCCACACTTAAGTGGCAATATACTACACTTTATCGTGCAGTTACTGTTAATACTTCATTTAGAGAATTAACATTGCTTGTTTTCACCTTTTCAATATCAGTGAAGAATGTCACTGGAAAAGAAGATATAAGATTTTGCCAGGTTTTTCTCTCTCACCAAGGTCATCAGCTGTCGAACGCCGAAGAAGGGAAATAACCCTGAAATCCGGATACGTTCGTGCTGCTGGTCGTGGTGAGAGGGATAACTCCCTTGGCAAACAGGACACAGTCGTGTGTCGATAAGCCAGCTGGAGGAGATGTCCTCCTGGGGCTAAAAGCAACAGTAACATCCACCCCTAGGGGTCAGCCACACTTAAGTGGCAATATACTACACTTTATCGTGCAGTTACTGTTAATACTTCATTTAGAGAATTAACATTGCTTGTTTTCACCTTTTCAATATCAGTGAAGAATGTCACTGGAAAAGAAGATATAAGATTTTGCCAGGTTTTTCTCTCTCACCAAGGTCATCAGCTGTCGAACGCCGAAGAAGGGAAATAACCCTGAAATCCGGATACGTTCGTGCTGCTGGTCGTGGTGAGAGGGATAACTCCCTTGGCAAACAGGACACAGTCGTGTGTCGATAAGCCAGCTGGAGGAGATGTCCTCCTGGGGCTAAAAGCAACAGTAACATCCACCCCTAGGGGTCAGCCACACTTAAGTGGCAATATACTACACTTTATCGTGCAGTTACTGTTAATACTTCATTTAGAGAATTAACATTGCTTGTTTTCACCTTTTCAATATCAGTGAAGAATGTCACTGGAAAAGAAGATATAAGATTTTGCCAGGTTTTTCTCTCTCACCAAGGTCATCAGCTGTCGAACGCCGAAGAAGGGAAATAACCCTGAAATCCGGATACGTTCGTGCTGCTGGTCGTGGTGAGAGGGATAACTCCCTTGGCAAACAGGACACAGTCGTGTGTCGATAAGCCAGCTGGAGGAGATGTCCTCCTGGGGCTAAAAGCAACAGTAACATCCACCCCTAGGGGTCAGCCACACTTAAGTGGCAATATACTACACTTTATCGTGCAGTTACTGTTAATACTTCATTTAGAGAATTAACATTGCTTGTTTTCACCTTTTCAATATCAGTGAAGAATGTCACTGGAAAAGAAGATATAAGATTTTGCCAGGTTTTTCTCTCTCACCAAGGTCATCAGCTGTCGAACGCCGAAGAAGGGAAATAACCCTGAAATCCGGATACGTTCGTGCTGCTGGTCGTGGTGAGAGGGATAACTCCCTTGGCAAACAGGACACAGTCGTGTGTCGATAAGCCAGCTGGAGGAGATGTCCTCCTGGGGCTAAAAGCAACAGTAACATCCACCCCTAGGGGTCAGCCACACTTAAGTGGCAATATACTACACTTTATCGTGCAGTTACTGTTAATACTTCATTTAGAGAATTAACATTGCTTGTTTTCACCTTTTCAATATCAGTGAAGAATGTCACTGGAAAAGAAGATATAAGATTTTGCCAGGTTTTTCTCTCTCACCAAGGTCATCAGCTGTCGAACGCCGAAGAAGGGAAATAACCCTGAAATCCGGATACGTTCGTGCTGCTGGTCGTGGTGAGAGGGATAACTCCCTTGGCAAACAGGACACAGTCGTGTGTCGATAAGCCAGCTGGAGGAGATGTCCTCCTGGGGCTAAAAGCAACAGTAACATCCACCCCTAGGGGTCAGCCACACTTAAGTGGCAATATACTACACTTTATCGTGCAGTTACTGTTAATACTTCATTTAGAGAATTAACATTGCTTATATATATATATATATATATATATATATATATATATATATATATATATATATAATATACACAAACACACGCAAGTATGGGTGTGTGTTAAGAAGCTGGCTTCCCAACCACATGGTTCCGGATTCTGTCCCACTGAACCTTAGACAAGCGTCTTCTAATATGGCCACGGGCCAAAGGCCATATGAGAGGACTCGGTTGACGGAAACAGTAAGAAACCCGTCATGTGTGTGTGTGTGTGTGTGTTGGAATGACTGCATTACTTGAACCAGAAAAGATGTAGGCTGATGCAAGGATCTTTATTTATAGAAGATTATTCCGAGTTTTCATTTTCCATCGTGTATTTATTTTACTTTGAATACCTCGAAATAGTATCTGAGCATTTCAATCTAGTGCAAATAAACCAAGCTACAACTCCAAATAACCGTGAATACACAAATGCAAAAAGCCTACCGCGCGCGCATTTAGTCATACACCTATCTATAGACGCGCAAACTCACGATTTCTTTCGTCACTGAAACGTTATAACCCGCTCTTTCGGTTGTCAGCATATCATCGTCGTTTGTAATTTTCGGTGGCATTCTTTAGTAGAGCAAAATATTCACAGTTACCAATTAATCTTCGATGAGAAGGAGAGTAGTAGCTGTGGTGATAAGGCCATGATGACGCTGATGATGATAATGATGATGACGATGATGATAACGTAGGTGGTAGTGGTGGTATCAGCGGTAATGGTGATGGCACTTGGTTGTGGTGAAGCTTATACTGTTGTTATGACGATAACGATGATGGTAGTGTACATGTTTGGGTCATGTGTCAATAGCAATCGGTATAAAAAGGCGTAGTTGAGTTTACTTTAAGGATTGTTGTTGTTGCTGTTGTTGTTATAATGGTGGTGGATTTTGTTGCCGTTAGTTCGCTGTAATGTACATTTTGTTGTTGGATATAAATATATAAACAAATACATAAAGAATTAGTTCCTTCACTATATACTTATTCTAGTCTTTCTTTCTTTCTTTCTTTTTTTCTTTCTTTCGTGTTTTCATCAGTCAGAAAACATTTGGCTTCCTGTTTTGAAGCTGCATAATAAAATGTCAGACAACTTTCCTGCTGAATCACTGTTAACGTAATTCTACATTAAATTGCAAGGTAGAAATAATTCCTCTTGAATTCTTTACGCTTTTTGCCGACGTTGCTAACGTCGTTGAAAGCTATAGAAGATAGTCATTAGCGATATCTTTATTTGCAAGGAGTAATCAAACCAATACTCAGTATACTGTAGAGGAACAGGTTAATAGAAAAATATGTTACTGCCTTTTTATTTCGATGAAAAATTTAAACCAATTCTTTCAGTCGTGTTTATAATTCTTTTATAGCAATCTGTCATAAATTATGAGTTCATGGTAATGGTAATGTTTGTAAAGCAACGGCAGTAAATGCGCATGAAAATTATTTTTAGGACCAAAATACATTGGATTAGACAATATTATTTCTAGACACACTTATGATAATTACTATATTTGAACTGAGTTCATATGAGTAATATAATAAGGTTATTGACATAGGTAAATTTACTCGACTGATACCTCTACGCCATAAGCGTGGCCTTGTGTTAATGTTAGAAAACACAGAAGAGGTTATTCACTTAAGAACACAC